>NC_069501.1:603349979-603649979 GCF_027579735.1 Bombina bombina
GAAATATAAGTCTTCCAGACTCTATAATATATCTCCCTAGATACGGATTTACGAGCCTGTAACATAGTATTAATCACAGAGTCAGAGAAACCTCTTTGACTAAGAATCAAGCGTTCAATCTCCATACCTTTAAATTTAAGGATTTGAGATCCTGATGGAAAAAAAGGACCTTGTGACAGAAGGTCTGGTCTTAACGGAAGAGTCCACGGTTGGCAAGAGGCTATCCAGACAAGATCCGCATACCAAAACCTGTGAGGCCATGCTGGAGCCACCAGCAGAACAAACGAGCATTCCTTCAGAATCTTGGAGATTACTCTTGGAAGAAGAACTAGAGGCGGAAAGATATAGGCAGGATGATACTTCCAAGGAAGTAACAACGCATCCACTGCTTCCGCTAGAGGATCCCTGGATCTGGACAGATACCTGGGTAGTTTCTTGTTTAGATGAGAAGCGATCAGATCTATTTCTGGAAGACCCCACATTTGAACAATCTGAAGAAATACCTCTGGGAGAAGAGACCATTTGCCCGGATGTAACGTTTGGCGACTGAGATAATCCGCTTACCAATTGTCTATACCTGGGATATGAACCGCAGAAACTAGACAGGAGCTGGATTCCACCCATACCAGAATTCGAGATACTTCTTTCATAGCCAGAGGGACTGTGAGTCCCTCCTTGATGATTGATGTATGCCACAGTTGTGACATTGTCTGTCTGAAAACAAATGAACGATTCTCTCTTTAGAAGAGGCCAAGACTGAAGAGCTCTGAAAATTGCACGGAGTTCCAAAATATTGATCGGTAATCTCACCTCCTGAGATTCCCAAACCCCTTGTGCTGTCAGAGACCCCCACACAGCTCCCCAACCTGTAAGACTTGCATCTGTTGAAATTACAGTCCAGGTCGGAAGAACAAAAGAAGCCCCCTGAACTAAACGATGGTGATCTGTCCTCCACGTCCGAGAGTGTCGTACAATCAGTTTTAAAGATATTAATTGAGATATCTTTGTGTAATCCCTGCACCACTGGTTCAGCATACAGAGCTGAAGAGGCCGCATGTGAAAACGAGCAAAGGGGATCGCTTCCGATGCCGCAGTCATAAGACCTAGAATTTCCATGCATAAGGCTACCGAAGGGAAAGATTGTGACTGAAGGTTTCGACAAGCTGATATCAATTTTAGACGTCTCATGTCTATCAAAGATAGAGTCATGGACACTGAATCTATCTGAAAACCTAAAAATGTTACCTGAATCTGAGGAATCAATGAACTTTTTGGTAAATTGATCCTCCAACCATGATGTTGAAGAAACAACACAAGTCGATTCGTATGAGATTCTGCTAAATGTGAAGACTGAGCAAGTACCAAGATATGGTCCAAATAAGGAATACCACAATACCCTGTTCTCTGATTACAGACAGAAGGGCACCGAGAACCTTCGTAAAAATTCTTGGAGCTGTAGCTAGGCCAAACGGCAGAGCCACAAACTGGTAATGCTTGTCTACGAAAGAGAATCTCAGAAACTGATAGTGATCTGGATGAATCGGAATATGCAGATATGCATCCTGTAAATCTATTGTAGACATATAATGCCCTTGTTGAACAAAATGCAGGATAGTCCTTACAGTTACCATTTTGAATGTTGGTATCCTTACATAACGATTCAATATTTTTAGATCCAGAACTGGTCTGAAGGAATTTTCCTTCTTTGGTACAATGAAGAGATTTGAATAAAACCCCAGTCCCTGTTCCAGAACTGGAACTGGCAAAATTACTCCAGTCAACTCTAGATCTGAAACACATTTCAGAAATGCTTGAGCCTTCGCTGGGTTTACTGGGACACAGGAAAGAAAAAATCTCTTTGCAGGAGGCCTTATCTTGAAGCCAATTCTGTACCCTTCTGAAACAATGTTCTGAATCCAAAGATTGTGAACGGAATTGATCCAAATTTCTTTGAAAAAACGTAATCTGCCCCCTACCAGCTGAGCTGGAATGAGGGCCGCACCTTCATGTGGACTTAGGAGCTGGCTTTGATTTTCTAAAAGGCTTGGATTTATTCCAGACTGGAGATGGTTTCCAAACTGATACCGCTCCTGAGGATGAAGGATCAGGTTTTTGTTCCTTGTTGTGACTAAAGGAACGAAAACGATTATTACCCTGGAAAGAAAGGGAAAGCAGAGTAGACTTAGAAGACATATCAGCATTCCAAGTTTTAGGCCATAAAGCTCTTCTAGCTAAACATAGCTAGAGACATATACCTGACATCAACTCTAATGATATCAAAGATGGCATCACAAATAAAATTATTAGCATGTTGAAGAAGAATAAAAATGCTATGAGAATTATGATCTGTTACTTGTTGCGCTAAAGCTTCTAACCAAAAGATGAAGCTGCAGCAACATCCGCTAAAGATATAGCAGGTCTAAGAAGATTACCTGAACACAAGTAAGCTTTTCTTAGAACGGATTCAATTTTCCTATCTAAAGGATCCTTAAAGGAAGTACCATCTGCCGTAGGAATAGTAGTACGCTTAACAAGAGTAGAGACAGCCCCATCAACTTTAGGGATTTTGTCCCAAAACTCTAATCTGTCAGATGGCACAGGATATAATTGCTTAAAACGTTTAGAAGGAGTAAATGAATTATCCAAATTATTCCATTCCCTGGAAATTACTTCAGAAATAGCACTAGTGACAGGAAAAACTTCTGGAATAACTACAGGAGATTTAAAAACCTTATCTAAACGTTTAGATTTAGTATCAAGAGGACCAGAATCCTCAATTTCTAATGCAATTAGGACTTCTTTAAGTAAAGAACGAATAAATTCCATTTTAAATAAATATGAAGATTTATCAGCATCAACCTCTGAGACAGAATCCTCTGAACCAGAAGAACCATTATCAGAATCAGAATGATGATGTTCATTTAAAAATTCATCTGAAAAATGAGAAGTTTTAAAAGACTTTTTACGTTTACTAGAAGGAGGAATAACAGACATAGCCTTCTTAATGGATTTAGAAACAAAATCTCTTATGTTATCAGGAACACTCGGAGTATTAGATGTTGACAGAACAGCAACAGGTAATGTAACAGTACTAAAGGAAATATTATCTGCATTAACAGTTTGTCATGACAAAACAGTACAAACAACAGCTGGAGGAACAGATACCATAAGTTTACAGCAGATACACTTAGCTTTGGTAGCTCCAGCCCCAGGCAGCGATTTTCCAGAAGTATCTTCTGACTCAGTTTCAACGTGGGACATCTTGCAATATATTATAGAAAAAACAACATATAAAGCAAAATTGATCAAATTCCTTAAATGACAGATTCAGGAATGGGAAAAAAATGCCAGTGAACAAGCTTCTAGCAACCAGAAGCAATAAAAAATGAGACTTAAATAATGTGGAGACAATAGTGACGCCCATATTTTTTTAGCGCCAAAAATGACTCCCACATTATTTGGCGCCTAAATGCTTTTGGCGCCAAAAATGACGACACATCCGGAACGCCGACACTTTTGGCACAAAAGAACGTCAAAAATGACGCAACTTCCGGCGACACGTATGACGCCGGAAACAGAAAAAAAAAATTTTGCGCCAAAAAAGTCCGCGCCAAGAATGACGCAATAAAATGAAGCATTTTCAGCCCCCGCGAGCCTAACAGCCCACAGGGAAAAAGTCAAATTTTTAAGGTAAGAAAAAAATTGATTTATTCATATGCATTATCCCAAATATGAAACTGACTGTCTGAAATAAGGAATTTTGAACATCCTGAGTCAAGGCAAATAAATGTTTGAATACATATATTTAGAACTTTATAAAAAAGTGCCCAACCATAGCTTAGGAGTGTCACAGAAAATAAGATTTACTTACCCCAGGACACTCATCTACATGTTGTAGAAAGCCAAACCAGTACTGAAACGAAAATCAGCAGAGGTAATGGTATATAAATAAGAGTATATCGTCGATCTGAAAAGGGAGGTAAGAGATGAATCTCTACGACCGATAACAGAGAACCTATGAAATAGACCCCGTAGAAGGAGATCATTGAATTCAAATAGGCAATACTCTCCTCACATCCCTCTGACATTCACTGCACGCTGAGAGGAAAACCGGGCTCCAACCTGCTGCGGAGCGCATATCAACGTAGAATCTAGCACAAACTTACTTCACCACCTCCATAGGAGGCAAAGTTTGTAAAACTGATTTGTGGGTGTGGTGAGGGGTGTATTTATAGGCATTTTGAGGTTTGGGAAACTTTGCCCCTCCTGGTAGGAATGTATATCCCATACGTCACTAGCTCATGGACTCTTGCTAATTACATGAAAGAAATTGGTCTGCATGGCTGTCGTCCCAGAAGGAAGCCTCTTCTAAAGATGATGCACAAGAAAGCCCGCAAACAGTTTGCTGAAGACAAGCAGACTAAGGACATGGATTACTGGAACCATGTCCTGTGGTCCGATGAGACCAAGATAAACTTATTTGTTTCAGATGGTGTAAAGCGTGTGTGGTGGCAACCAGGTGACGAGTATAAAGACAAGTGTGTCTTGCCTACAGTCAAGCATGGTGGTGGGAGTGTCCTGGTCTGGGCCTGCATGAGCGCTGCCGGCACTGGGGAGTTACAGTTCATTGAGATAACATGTACTGTGCCAACATGTACTGTGACATACTGAAGCAGAGCATGATCCCCTCACTTCGGGAAACTGGGCAGCAGGGCAGTATTCCAACATGATAATGACCCCAAACACACCTTCAAGACGACCACTGCCTTGCTAAAAATGATGAGGGTAAAGGTGATGAACTGGCCAAGCATGTCTCAAGACCTAAAACCTATTGAGCATCTGTGGGGCATCCTCAAACGGAAGGTGGGAGAGCGCAAGGTCTCTAACACCCACCAGCTCCGTGATGTGGTCATGGAGGAGTGGAAGAGGACTCAAGTGGCAACCTGTGAAGCTCTGGTGAACTCTATGCCCAAGAGGGTTAAAGCAGTGCTGGTAAATAATGGTGGCCACACAAAATATTGACACTTTGGGCCCAATATGGACATTTCCACTTAGATGTGTACTCACTTTTGTTGCCAACGGTTTAGTCATTAATGGCTGTGTGTTGAGTTATTTTGAGAGGACAGCAAATTTACACTGTTATACAGACTGTACACTCACTACTTTACATTGTAGCAGTGTCATTTCTTCAGTGTTGTCACATGAAAAGATATAATAAGAGATTTACAAAAATGTGAGGGGTGTACTCACTTTTGTGGGGAGAGAGACAGACTCACAGGAACGGACAACTGGTTCAATACCATTGTTAGCCTGTTCTATAGCGATTTACCACCTGGGTGCAGCTTTTTAGCCAAGTAATGCTTTTCACAGAGTAGAACTTTCCTGTAGTATTTCAGTCTGACCCCCACCTACTACGGTCAGTCCATCGCTCTAATACCAAGCAATTCCTCTCTGAACAAGAAACACAGCAACCCCAGACAATCGTTTCGGCCTTCATTGGGCCTCGTCAGTGAGGTGTAACCATATTCCTCTAAGCACACTGAGCAAGGAGTCCACATCTGGTTGCCCCTCTTTCCCATAGGGAGACTAAATACATATAGAGAAGTGCACTCACAGGAACGAACAACTGTCTCAATACCATTGTTAGCCTGTTCTATGGCGATTTACCACCTGGGTGCAGCTTTTTAGCCAACAATGCTTTTCACAGAGTAAAACTTTCCTGTAGTATATCAGTCTGACCCCGCCTACTACGGTCAGTCCAGCACCGAAATACCAGGCAATATATATATATATATATATATATATATATAAAAATCGTATATTATTTATTTTGTCCCCATTTCCTGTTATTCCATTCTGAAATAGTGAGCTTTTCAGCTCCTGTTAGAAATGGAAGTGCAGAACACTTTTATATTCCAAAGAGCCACTGGCTGCCCACTCTAGTGATCTATTTATAACTGTCCCTAATTGGCCACAATAGAGAAGGTAACCTAAGTTACAACACGTCAGCTCCCTTTGTTTTATAGACACTAAAAGGTTACACTTATTTTATTATTATTTAAACAGCTAATGAAACTTTAAAAAATACATCTACATGTTATTCAGACTAATCTTTTCTTTGAATGCATCATTCCATCTAGCATTTATTTAGTGTTTAATGTCCCTTTAAAGTCCATCTAAAATATTACTAACTTTCAGGATCTGATTATGAAAAGTTTACCATCACTTTAATGTCCTATAAACCTACTATCTGGATAACTATTTTGCTGTACTCTTGAACAAAAGCTTATTTGATAACCCTGGGAAATGATTTGCAATACCCCTGGATCCTGAACTGATTTCTCCCACGTGAACAGAGACTGGCATGGGGGCCACACCTTCATGTTGTCTTGGGAGATGGGGTAAACTTCTTGAACTGATTGTTTTTAGACCAAGAAGAGCTGGACTTCCAGAGTTCTGGCTACTTCAGATCTTCTTGGACTGTGGTAGTAACAGCATATAGTCCAGGCCCAAATAGAGATTTACCCTGGAAACTGAGAGAAAGCAGTCTCCACATAGATACCATAGCAGCCCAAGATTTAAACAACAAAGCACGTCCATCTTTACCAGTCCAATAATTCATGCTGTCGTCTGGGAGACTGGCTTACATGTCGTCGTAAGCTAAACTAATTTTGTTCTTTATAACATTTTTGTCTTGAAAAAGGCCCACACTGGGGCTGAAACGTTGACAATTATTGTACTGTATATTCATTTGAAAATAAAATTGCACTGTCTTGCTGTAAAAAAAGTCCTGTGAGTGCCCTCCTTCCATCTACAAGTTACAACACACACATATATATATATATATATATATATATATATATATATATATATATATATATATATATATATATATATATATATATATATATATATACACACACACACACATATATATATACACATACATATACAAATTTACATACACACACACACAACAGAAAAAAAAAAGAATTTTATAGGTACTGGCAGAAAACTGCCAGTACCTAAGATGGCCGCACTAATTCGAGAGGGGGGGTTTAGAGAGCTGTTGGGAGGGATCAGAGAGGTTGGAGAAAAAGAACAGGAAATAAAAAAAAAGTCTTAAATTTGTATATTGGCAGACTGGAGGTGACCAGTGTGTGTGTGTGTGTGTGTGTGTGTGTGTGTGTGTGTGTGTGTGGGGTGAGGGGGGTGAGGGAGGGAAGAGAGCTGTTTGGGAGATAACAGGGGGTGGAAAGTGTCAGGTGGGACAGTAATCTCTACACCAGTGTTTTTCAACCAGTGTGCCGTGGCACACTAGTGTGCCATGAGAGATCCTCAGGTGTGCCACGGCAGATTAAGGACTTGTGTCCGAAACGTTGCTGATTTTTTTGATATTGGCTCAATAAAGAAATTCATTCATTGAACTTGGTAGTGCGACTATCATCTTTTGCTATATTGACTGGGGGTATTGTGCAGTGCCCCTGTGTTTGCACACCTTGGATCCCAGGTGCTGGACTCTTGAAACTTTTTACGGCAGACTGACAACAGTGTGACATATTTTTTAAATATTGCTTGTTTTTTACTCTGGGCCGTTTTTTTATTTTGAGTGAGATGATGACTGAGCATAACTGTGCAGTGGCAGCTCGCCTCGCCGACCCATGTTCACACTTGGAAGGGGCCTATTTTCGCGCCTAAATGCGCATTAGATTTTGCAGCTTGAGACATCCAGTTTCCCTGAAGGAGTCCCCTGAACACTTAGGACCTCTCTAAAGGGTTTTTGTGCCTTTCAAAGTCGTTATATGGGCAGGTAGGGCCACAGCAGAGCTGTGGCAGTTTGTTGTCACTGTTGAAAAACATTTATATCGGTTTTTGTTTGGATCCGGTTTTGAAACTAAGGGGTTAATCATCCATTTGCAAGTGGGTGCAATGCTCTGTTAGTCTATTATACACACTGTAAAAATTTCATAAGATTTACTGCTTTTTATCACTGTTTTTCAATTTCTGACAAAATTTGTTTCTCTTAAAGGCACAGTACCGTTTTTATTTTTTGCTTGTTTACATTTATCAAAGTGTTTTCCAAGCTTGCTGGTCTCATTGCTAGTCTGTTTAAACATGTCTGACATAGAGGAAACTCCTTGTTCATTATGTTAGAATCTCTTAGAATGTGTACCAAATGTACTGATTTCACTTTAAGTTATAAAGATCATATTCTGTCTTTAAAAGATTTATCACCAGAGGAAACTGACAAGGGGGAAGTTATGCTGAAGAGATTCACTCTTGCCACCTATCAGCTATCCATATCCCAGGAGTAGAGAACTGGGAGGCGGATTTTCTAAGTCAAGTGGGAGCTCCATCCGGAGGTGTTTGCACAGTTGATTCAACGTTGGGGCAAACCAGAACTGGATCTCATGGCGTCTCACCAGAACGCCAAGCTTCCTTGTTACGGATCCAGGTCCAAGGATCCCAAGGCAGCGCTGATAGATGCTCTAGCAGCGCCTTGGTCCTTCAACCTGGCTTATGTGTTTCCACCGTTTCCTCTGCTCCCTCGTCTGATTGCCAAGGTCAAGCAGGAGAGAGCATCAGTGATTTTGATAGCACCCGCGTGGCCACGCAGGACTTGGTATGCAAATCTGGTGGACATATCATCCTTTCAACCATGGACTCTGCCTCTGAGGCAGGACCTTCTACTTCAGGGTCCTTTCAACCATCCAAATCTAATTTCTCTGCGGCTGACTGCTTGGAGATTGAACGCTTGATTTTATCAAAGCGTGGTTTCTCCGAGTCGGTCATTGATACCTTAATACAGGTGCGAAAGCCTGTCACCAGGAAAATCTATCATAAGATATGGTGTAAATATCTTCATTGGTGTGAATCCAAGGGTTACTCATGGAGTAAGGTCAGGATACCTAAAATATTATCTTTTCTCCAAGATGGATTGGAGAAGGGTTTGTCAGCAAGTTCCTTAAAGGCAAAGATTTCTGCTCTGTCTATTCTTTTGCACAAATGTCTGGCTGAGGTTCCGGACGTGCAGGCGTTTTGTCAGGCTTTAGTCAGAATTAAGTCTGTGTTTAAACCTGTTGCTCCGCCTTGCAGTTTAAATTTACTTCTTAAGGTTCTTCAAGGGGTTCCGTTTGAACCTTTTCATTCCATAGATATTAAGCTCTTATCTTGGAAAGTTTTGTTTTTAGTAGCTATCTCCTTGGCTCGAAGAGTTTCGGAGTTATCTGCTTTACAATGTGATTCTCCTTATCTCATTTTTCATTCCGATAAGGTAGTGTTACGTACCAAACCTGGTTTTCTACCTAAGGTGGTATCTAATAAAAATATCAATCAGGAGATTGTTGTACCGTCACTGTGTCCTAATCCTTCTTCAAAGAAGGAACGTCTTTTACACAATCTTGACGTGGATCGTGCTTTAAGTTTTATTTACAAGCTACTAAAGATTTTCGGCAAACATCTGCATTGTTTGTTGTCTACTCTGGACAGAGGAGAGGCCAAAAGGCTTCGGCAACTTCTCTTTCTTTTTGGCTAAGGAGTATAATACGCTTATCTTATGAGACTGCTGGCCAGCAGCCTCCTGAAAGGATTACACCTCATTC
The DNA here is from genome assembly GCF_027579735.1 of Bombina bombina. Lineage (NCBI taxonomy): Eukaryota > Metazoa > Chordata > Amphibia > Anura > Bombinatoridae > Bombina > Bombina bombina. The sequence continues at coordinate 603,359,582 of NC_069501.1, forward strand.
TACTAGAGCGGTAGCTTCCACATGGGTTTTTAAGAATGAGGCTTCTGTTGAACAGATTTGTAAGGCGGCGACTTGGTCTTCGCTTCATACTTTTCCAAAATTCTATAAATTTGATACTTTTGCTCCTTCGGAAGCTATTTTTGGGAGAAAGGTTTTGCAGGCAGTGATGCCTTCCGTTTAAGCACCTGCCTTGTCCCTCCCTTCATCCGTGTCCTATAGCTTTGGTATTGGTATCCCACAAGTAATGGATGATCCGTGGACTGGATACACCTTACAAGAGAAAACAAAATTTATGCTTACCTGATAAATTTATTTCTCTTGTGGTGTATCCAGTCCACGGCCCACCCTGTCATTTTAAGGCAGGTGTGTTTTATTTTTAAACTACAGTCACCACTGCACCCTATGGTTTCTCCTTTCTCTTGCTTGTCTTCGGTCGAATGACTGGTAGTGGCAGTTAGAGGAGGAGCTATATAGACAGCTCTGCTGTGGGTGATCCTCTTGCAGCTTCCTGTTGGGAAGGAGAATATCCCACAAGTAATGGATGATCCGTGGACTGGATACACCACAAGAGAAATACATTTATCAGGTAAGCATAAATTTAGTTTTTTTGCAAAAAGGTGTGCTGAGTTTTTTAAAGAATGATTTACATACAGTGCATGCTTGTGAACACCTTTAAAGTGGATATTTAAGTTCCTCCTGTACTTGATTTATTTTGTCCGTTATGTTTTTGTATCTTATCACAAGTCTTTGTCAATGTATACCCCTATACCTCCCTGTACCCAGCGCTACAGAATTTTACTATACAAAGAAATGATAAAAATAATCAATTAGGGCTAGATGTAAATGAGTACTGTGGTCTATGAGTTTACCATCTACTAGCATGTACCAAACACAATTTTTTTACACAAAAGCAATGGACATATATAGCAAAGTTGTTTACTAGGAAATCTCATGAGATCACAGCAAAGCATAGCATGACCTCAACACTGCTGATGGGTTATCCCCCCCCCCCCTTACTTGCAGCTTGACAGTAGCATAAGTATAACAGTTACCAGAGCACTATTGCAAGCTAAAGAAATCTTGAGGTAAACTATCTTCCTTTTTTACATAGAGATTTCAGGTGATATTTTGTTTTTCCAGCTTTTTACAAATATGCTGCATCACTTTCAAGTGATTTAGCATATGAGTATTATGTGCCTTTAAGATTTGTGAGCACCTAGTATTACCCCTCCATCTCTATAAAGCCATACTCCCACACATTATAGCAGGCACATTAGAGCCATGCATTTTCTGGGGGGTTTTGTTGTTAAAATTAAAAACTTTAATCATTATTTGGAAATTGAGTAAATAAATGTATTTAAAAAGGTATAATTTCTTTACAGATTTATATATATATATATATATATATATATATATATATATATATATATATATATATGTATGTATTCACTCCAGCTAATTTTAACAGAAAGCTTCTTACACTACCTCTCATTCCAAATAATGAATCATATTTCTCAAAAGATCTGTTTGAAGGAGCGACAGCTAAAAGAAGTGACATAACAAAAGAGTGACATAAGTACTGTATCAAAAGAGTGACACCTACAAAAAATAAAAAAAATATTTCAAAGTGACACAATATAAAAATTAAAGATATTTCTGAAAATTCAAAGGAGGGGTAGTCTAAAAGGGGTTGATGGAGATTGTTTTTAAGATGCAGGGGATGATAGTTTTAAAACGCAGGAGTAGGGGTATATAATATAATTGAGGCAGATGGTCAAGTAGTCTTCAAGGGACATGTGTTTAAGTAAGGGGTCAGGTTGTCTTAAAGGTACACAGTATAGGTAGTTGTAAAGGGCAAGGGAAGATTTGTAGTATTATAGGGGCAGGGGAATATATGTATACAAATGTAAAAGGAAATAGCCTTAAAGGTAAAAGGAGGAAGTAGTCTTAAAGGGTTATCAATAGTCTTTAGTTGTAACCTTCCTGATACCAGTCACACAAAAAAAAGTTTTAATCCCCCTTAATACCAGCGACACAGATAGTAATTTTAAATTTTCCCCTTAACCCATCTCCTTTAAGACACTATAACCTCTATTCCTTTAATAAACACACTACTAACTACTATGTAAACAACAACACTTACCAGTCTCTAGTCAGTTTCATTCTGTGGATATCTTTCAAAATTCCCATCATATCAGCAAAACTATTGGACTTGGACATACACAGAGAGTCCTCATCATCATCAGACATGTTGGGCTCAATTTGACGTTGCTGGCTGATGGTGGAATCCACAAGCGAAGCAGATGAGTATTCAGATACATCCAGCTCGTCCTCTTCTGTAATGTCACTGATCACAAAGGAGGTCGTCGACTGAAAGGAGGTTCCAAAGTCAGCAAGGGTGGGGTCCAAGTCCACATTTCCAGAGAGAGAATCTGATGTCAAGCAAGGAGCAGCTGGAAGACAAAACAATACACGCAACTGCAGTACTTAGAGAAAGTGAACTCTTCATTGCAGGAGTTGACAAATGTATTTCTATTTGGGAGCAAATTTAGAATACTTAGGGAGCAGCTCAAAGCAAATTTGCTTTGCTCTCTTGGTATCCCTTTCTGAAGAGCATACCTAGACCAATAAACTGATAAAAATAAACAAAATAAATAAAATAGTGGTATATGAGGATATACTGTACAACAAAGGAGTCTCTTAGTCTTCTCCTTAAGTCCCAACATGCCTTATTGAAGGGTAATGTTCAATATTGTTAACCTCATGTATGTATGCGGGGGGGGGGGGGGGGGGGGGGGTATACAATAGTATATTGCTTGACACTTGTCCACTGATGTGCCTGTAAGAAGTTTATGTTAATTTTTTAATAACATTTTTATATCCTGACCGGAGGTGTGGCTGGTTATGGGCCTATCATAACACTCTAAGCGACTAAAGTCTAAAGGCTAAAAGGACTCTTGTGGGGCAGTGTATCCTCATTTGTGATACTTTATCTTATTGTTTATTTTTATCACAGTTTATTGGTGTATCATTTGATTGTGATTTATATTTTGTTACATTTGTACACACTATTTTTTATTGATTTTAACACTTCTTTTATTTAAGAAGTGCTTACCTAGGTAGACTCAGGACTAACATACCAAGAGAAGAAAGCAAAATTTGGCAATAGAAATAAATTGAAAAGTTGTTTAAAATTATGGGCTCTATTTGAATCTTGAAAGTCTAATTTTGATTGTACAATCCTTTTAAAACAGTAGAATTCAATAATTAGGTGCATAATAAAGATACAATGCAATAACACCTACTTTTAATTAAGTAGATTTTTCCCACAAATTTCAAAATTTACTTCAGTTTGTTGGACTCCAGCATCACGTGACAGCCATCAACCAATCACAGACATATGTATACAATGAACTTTGTTTGCACATGCTCAGTAGCAGCTGGAGCCACAGAAAACATGCAAAAAACTTAACTGTGCACAGTTTGATAACAGTAGTAAACAGGAAAGTATCTAGGGCTGCAACAACTAATCGATAAAGAAAATCGTCAACGATTTCCGTTACTGATTAGTTGGTTAACGATTCGTTTTTGAGCTAGTTCGGTGGGACACTGTTCTGTTTGGCGCTGCAGCGTCATCTTACACCTCCACCTTAGTGTGTGCAGAGTTGTGCATTGGCGCAACTGTGATCTTTCCCCCCTCCTACAGCAGCGTGCATTGTCGGCGGTGCCAGTTTTTTAATTTATTGATTTTTATTACCTGGTTGATCCTGTCTAACAGTGTCTTTCTCCATTTATTTTTATTATTACTACTATATAGAATCACTTTTATAATTAAGGTCTCTGTTGTGATTCATGATATACTTGTGCTAAATAAAGGTTTACTTCTATTAACTTAAAGGGGCAGTCAACACCAACTTTGTTAGATAATGCCTTTACTACCCAATTCCCCAGCTTTGCACAAAAAACATGGTTATATTAATATACTTTATAACCTTTAAACCTCTAAATTTCTGCTGTTTCTAAGCCACTAAGACAGCCTCTTATCACATGCCTTTTTATCAGCTTTTCACAGCAAGACACTGCTAGTTCATGTGAGCCATATATATAACATTGTGCTAACGCCTGTGGGTTGTGGCAGACACTGCACTAATTGGATAAAATGCAAGTCAGTAGATAATAAATAAAAATTCATGTGATCAGGGGGCTGTCAGAAAAGGCTTAGATACAAGGTAATCACAAAAGTAAAACGTATATTAATATAACAGTGTTGGCTGTGCAAAACTGGGGGAACAAAATGTATGCTTACCTAATAAATTTCTTTCCAGATATGGAGAGTCCACGACGTCATTCCAATTACTAGTGGGAACGTCACTTCTAGCCAGCAGAAGGAGGCAAAGAGCACTACAGCAAAGTTGTTAAGGGTCACTCCCCTACCCATAATCCCCAGTCATTCGACCGAAGGGAAATGGAAAAAGGAACAACACAGGTGTAGAGGTACCTGAGGTTTAGTAAAAAATAACTGTCTTAATTAAGGGTGGGGTCGTGGATTCTCCATATCCAGAAAGAAAGAAATTTATCAGGTAAGCATATATTTTGTTTTCTTTCCTAAGATATGGAGAGTCCACAACGTCCTTCCAATTACTATTGGGAACCAATACCCAAGCTAGAGGACACAGAATGAATAGGGAGGGAGAACAAGACAGGCAGACCTAAACAGAAGGCACCACCGCTTGAAGAACCTTTCTCCCAAAAGAGGCCTCAGCCAAGGCAAAAGTATCAAATTTGGAAAAAGTTTGCAGAGAGGACCAAGTTGCAGCCTTGCAAATCTGTTCCACAGATGCTTCATTTTTGAAAGCCCAAGAGGAGACAGCCCTAGTGCAATGAGCTGTAATTCTCTGAGGCTGCAGACCCGCAGTCTCATAAGCAAAACAAATTATACTTCCCAACCAGAGGGAAAGAGAAGTAGCAGTAGCCTTCTGACCCTTACGCTTTCCAGAGAAACAAACAGGGCAGAAGACTGGCGAAAATCCTTAGTCGCCTGTAGGTAGAATTTTAGAGCACGCACCACAACCAAGTTGTGCAACAGACTATTTCCTGATTAATATTTCTATCCGAAACCACTTTAGGAAGAAAACCCAATTTAGTACGAAGAAACGCCTTATCCACATGAAATATAAGGTAAGGTAAGGTAAGGTGAATCACACTGCAAAGCCGAAAGTTCTGAAGCTCTCCGAGCAGAAGAGAGCCATAAGAAACAAAACTTTCCAAGATAACAACTTAATATCTATAGAATTGCATTGGCTCAAACGGAGCCTGCTGCAAACCTTTAAGAACTCCAAGGAGGAGCAACAGGTTTAAACACAGTCCTAATTATTACCAGGGCCTGACAAAAAGATTGAACATCTGGCACCTCTGCGGAAGGAGCGCTAACGGAGGAAACAGATATGCTATACCGAAATCACAAGGAACAGCCAGAGCATCTATCAGAGCGGCCAGTTCCTGGAATGTGGATGGCAGATAGACAACAATTGTGAGCTTCCGCCGACTGAATAATCTGTGCCACCTCCTTCATGGCAAAGGAACTCTGAGTCCCTCCCTGGTGGTTGATGTAAGCCACTGAGGTTATGTTGTCCGATTGGAACCTGATAAACCGGGCTAAGGAAAATTGAGGCCAAGCCATCAGAGCATTGTAGATCGCTCTCAACTCCAAGATGTTTATGGGGAGAGCAGACTCCTTCCGAGTCCACAAGTCCTGAGCCTTTAATGAGTCCCAGACTGCTCCCCAGACTAGCAGGCTGGCCTCTGTGGACAGGATTCACCCAGGAAGGTCTCTGGAAGCATGGGCCCTGAGACAGATGCTCCTGGAAAAGCCACCACGGGAGAGAGTCTTTTGTCGACTGTTCTAGAGTTATCCTCTGACACAGATCCGAATGGTCTCCGTTCCATTGTTTGAGCATGCATAACTGCAGAGCTCTCAAAATGGAATCAAGAAAAGGGAATGATGTCCATGGAAGCGACCATCAGACCAATTACCTCCATACATTGAGCTACTGATGGCCGAACAGTAGACTGAAGAGAGAGGCAAGAATCTTGGATTTTCTGATCTCTGTCAGAAAAAAATTCATAGATAGGAAATCTATTATGGTTCCTAAGAAAACAACTCTTGCAGCTGGAACAAGGGAACTCTTCTCCAGATTCACTTTCCATATGTGGGAATGTGGAAAAGACAACAAGTTTGCTTGTTGAAAAAAGATGGCGCCTGAACCAATATGTCGTCCAAGTATGGCGCACTGCAATTCCCCGAGACCTGATCACTGCCAAGAGAGCTCCCAGAACCATTGAGAAAATTCTGGGAGCTGTGGCAAGGCCAAACGGATGAGCCACAATCAAATAGTTTTTCTAAAAAGGAGCTTGGACTTGGAAGTAACAGCTGACCAGGATTTTAGCCATAAAGCCCTGCGGGCCAAGACAGTAAAGTCAGACATATTGGCTCCCAGTCTGATAACTTGCATGATAGCATCAGAAATAAAGGAATTGGCTAGTTTGAGAGTCTTAATCCTGTCTTGGATCTCCTCCAACAGAGTCTCAACTAAAATTGATTCAGACAAGGCGTCGCACCAATAAGATGATTCTGTGGCAACACAAACTGCAGTTTGCCAATGAAGACCTTAATGAACATACATCTTTTTCAAATAAGCCTCCAGCTTTTTGTCCATGGGATCCTTAAAGGAGCAGCTATCCGCTATAGGAATCGCAGTTCACTTAGCCAGAGTAGAAATAGCCCCTTCTACTTTAGGCACCATGAATCTTTAATGGAGTCAGCAACAGGAAACATTTTTTTTAATGACGGGAGATTGGGAGAAAGGTATCCCTGGCTTCTCCCATTCCTGTGAAATAATCTCCATCACACGGTCTGGAACAGGAAACACTTTCACAGAGGAAGCAACATCATAGTATTTATTAAGTTTTCTAGACTTCTTAGGGTTGACAACGACAGAAGTATCAGAGTCGTTTAAAGTAGCCAATACCTCCTTTAACAATACACAAAGGTGTTCAAGCTTAAATTTGAAGTTAACTTCTTCAGTATCAGATGAAGGAATTATACTGTCCGAAACTGAAATTTCACCCTCAGAGGCTACCGATGTATCCTCCCCATACTTATGAGGGAGGGCAACCTGCGTAGCAGTAGATGGGACAGAAACCTTACTATCTTAATGTCTAATTTTCCTCTTGTGTTTTCCAAGCATAGGAAAAGCAGATAATGCCGCAGAAGATACCTGTTCCGCAAAATATGCAGGCAAATAAACTCCTCCAGGAGGCTGAGAGGAAATGCAGAGCACTGTATGTGACGCTATTGAGGCTTGGGACGTTTGAGGAGAAAGCTGAGGCTTAGCTTGAACAGCATCATCCTGAGAGACATTTGGCTCAGCGGACAAAAGCTACATTTATGCTTACCTGATAAATTTATTTATTTATTGACACGGTGAGTCCACGGATCATCTAATTACTATTGGGAATATCACTCCTGCCCAGCAGGAGGCGGCGAAGAGCACTACAGCAAAGCTGTTAAATATCACCTCCCTTCCCTCCAACCCCAGTCATTCGACCAAAGTAAAAGGAGAGAAAGGAAGCAACAAGGCGCAGAGGTGCCTGAGGTTTATAATACAACAAAAAACCTGTCTTAAAAAACAGGGCGGGCCGTGGGCTCACCGTGTCAATAAATAAATAAATTTATCAGGTAAGCATAAATTTGGTTTTCTTTCTAATGAAAATCTGTTCCACAGAAGCTTAAATTTTTGAATGCCAAGGAAGAGGAAACAGCCCTCATAGAATGAGCGGTGACTCTCTCAGGGGGCTGCTGTCCAGCAGTTTCATAGGCCAAGCAAATTATACTTTTCAGCCACAAAAAAAGAAGTAGCCATAGTTTTCTGACCCTTACGTTTCCCATAGAAAACAACAAACAGAGCTGAAGACTGGCGTAAATCCTTAGTCGCCTGTAAATAATATTTCAACGCCTGCACCACATCTAGGTTGTGCAGCAGACACTCCTTATGAGAAGGGGGGTTAGGACACAGAGAAGGAACAACAGTTTCTTGATTAATGTTCCTATTTGAAACCCCCTTAGGAAGGAACCCCAACTTAGTACGCAGAACTACCTTATCAGAATGAAAAATAAGATAAGGGGATTCACACTGCAACGCCGAAAGTTCTGAGACTCTGCGGGCAGAAGAAATTGCAACAAGAAACAAAACTCTCCAAGATAATAACTTAATATCTAAGGAATGCATAGGCTCAAACGGAGCCTGTTGAAGAACTTTAGGAACAAGGTTAAGACTCCAGAGAGGAGTAACAGGTTTGAACACAGGCCTGATTCTGACCAAGGCCTGGCAAAAAGATTGCACGTCTGGTACATCCGCCAGATGTTTATGCAACAAAATAGACAAGGCAGATATTTGACCCTTCAAAGAACTCGCAGATAAACCCTTTTCCAGACCCTCCTGGAGAAAGGACAAAATTCTAGGAATCCGAACTCTACTCCAATTCACACCAATGCAGATATTTACGTCATATCTTATGGTAAATCCTTCTAGTTACAGGCTTTCGAGCCTGAATCATGGTCTCAAAGACCGACTCCGAAAAACCACGCTTAGATAAAATTAAGCATTAATCTTCAAGCAGTCAGCTTCAGAGAAACTAGATGTGGATGAAGGAAGGGCCCTTGAAGTAGAAGGTCCTTCCACAATGGAAGTCTCCAAGGTGGAAGAGATGACATCTCCACTAGGTCTGCATACTAGATCCTGCAAGGCCACGCCGGTGCGATGAGGATAACCGACGCCCTCTCCTGTGTGATTCAAGCAATGACCAGAGGAAGGAGAGCGAATGGAGGAAATAGGTATGCTAGACTGAAATTCCAAGGGACCGCCAGAGCATCTATCAGTACCGCCTGAGGATCCCTCGACCCATACCACGGGAGCTTGGCATTCTGACGAGATGCCATGAGATCCAGATCCGGCTGTCCCCATTTAAAAAACAATTTGGCAAACACCTTTGGATGAAGTTCCCACTCCCCCGGGTGAAAGGTCTGTGTGCTCAGAAAATCCGCTTCCCAATTGTCCACTCCTGGAATGTGGATCGCAGATAGACAGCAGTTGTGGGTCTCTGCCCACTGCATAATCTTGGCTACCTCTGTCATGGCCAAGGAACTCCAAGTTCCTCCCTGATGGTTGATGTAAGCCACTGACATTATGTTGTCCGATTGAAACCTGATAAACCGGGCTGAAGCTGAGGCCAGGCCAGAAGAGCATTAAAGATTGCCCTTAGCTCTAGAATGTTTATGGGGAGAACAGACTCCTCCCGAGTCCATGTCCCCTGAGCCTTTAGTGAACCCCAGACTGCTCCCCATCCCAGCAGGCTGGCGTCTGCTTTCACAATCACCCAGGTGGGTCTGCGGAAGCAGTTTCCCTGGGAGAGATGCTCCTGAGACAACCACCAAAGAAGAGAATCTCGTCTCCTGATCCAGATGTAATCTCGGAGACAGATCTGCATAATCCCCGTTCTATTGTCTGAGCATGCATAACTGCAGGGGTCTGAGGTGGAAACTGGCAAACGGAATGATGTCCATGGCAGCTACCATCAGACCGATTACCTCCATACATTGAGCCACTGATGGCCGAGGAGAGGACTAAAGTGCCAGACAAGAAATGAAAATCTTTGATTTTCTGACCTCTGTCAGAAATATTTTAATCGATAGGGAATCTATTATGGTTCCCAAGAAAACTACCCTTGTAGCTGGAATTAAGGAACTCTTTCCCAGATTCACCTTCCATTCGTGAGAGCGCAGGAAGGATAACAACATCTTCGTAACCGGAGCACCGCCAACAGGGATCCCAGGACTTTTGAAAAAATTCTGTGAGCTGTGGCATGGCCGAATGGAAGAGCCACAAACTGGAAGTGTTTGTCTAGAAAAGCGAACTTCAGAAACTTGTGATGATCCCTGTGGATGGGAACATGCAGGTACGCATCTTTTAAGTCTACTGTTGTCATGAATTGACCCTCTTGAACCAAGGGAAGAATGGAACGAATAGTTTCCATATTGAAGGACGGTACTCTGAGGAACTTGTTTAGACTTTTGAGATCTAGAATTTGGTCTGAAAGTTCCCTCTTATTTGGGAACCGCAAACAGATTGGAGTAAAATCCCAGACCCTATTCTTGCCTTGGTAGGAAAGGTCCGGAACACAGTGTAAAAACGCCTCTCTTTTTATCTGGTTTGCAGATAATCTTGAGAGCAGAAACCTGCCCCTGGGAGAAAAAGTCTTTAACTCCAGTTTGTATCCCTGGGACACAATGTCCACCGCCCAGGGATCCTGAACATCCCAAACCCAAGCCTGAGCAAAGAAGCAAAGTCTGCCCCCACAAGATCCCGCAGATAATTCATGCTGACTTTAAGTCAGTAGCGGGCTTCTTGGATTGCTTTCCCTTGCCTTGTTCCATGACTGGTTGCACCTCCAGGAAGGCTTGGACTGTTCCTGCTTTGTAGAGGGAGATGAAGGCTTACCCTTGAAATTTCGAAAGGACGAAAATTAGTCTGACGTCCCTTCTGCTTATTCCTCTTATTCTGAGGGAGGAAATTACCCTTTCCTCCCGTAATGTCGGAAATCCTTTCAGCCAAGCCTGGCCCAAACAAGGTCTTACCCTTGTAGGGAATCACCAAAAGCTTAGACTTAGACAAAACATCTGCAGAGCAGGATTTCAACCATAAGGCTCTGCGGGCCAGTACGGCAAACCCAGAAATCTTTGCTCCCAGCTTAATAACCTGTAGAGAAGCATCTGTAATAAAAGAATTAGCCAACTTAAGAGCCTTGATCCTATCCTGGATCTCATCAAGGAGAGTGTCTGTCTGAATAGAATCAGACAACGCATCAAACCAATATGCTGCCGCACTAGTGACGGTAGCGATGCGCACCGCAGGTTGCCATTGTAAACCCTGGTGAACATACATATTTTTGAGTAATCCCTCCAACTTCTTATCCATAGGATCCTTTAAGAAACAACTATCTTCTGTGGGAATAGTGGTTCTCTTAGCTAGGGTGGAAATTGCCCCTTCCACCTTGGGGACCGTCTGCCAAGACTACTTGATAGAGTCAGCAATAGGAAACATCTTTTTAAAGATAGGGAATGGAGAAAAAGGAATACCTGGTCTCTCCCATTCCTTAGCAATAATCTCTGTAGCCCGATCTGGTACAGGGAAAACTTATACCATATAAGGTACATCAAAATACTTGTTTAACTTGCTAGACTTCTTAGGATTGACAACGACCGTGGTGTCGGAGTCGTCCAAGGTAGCCAAAACCTCCTTAAGCAACAAACGGAGGTGTTCTAGCTTAAACCTGAAAGATACAACTTCAGCATCAGAAGAAGAAATTACACTGTCTGAATCTGAGATTTCACCCTCAGATGCTACCGAAGTATCCTCTTCCTCCAACTTCTGGGAGGGAACATTTGGAATAGCCACTACTGCGTCAGACACCTTACCATTTCCTCTAGCGCTTTCCCTGCAGCATGGGAAAAGCAGACAGTGCATCAGATACTGCAGACGACATGAGGGTAGTGATGTCTTGCAACGTAAATCCAGGCGGAGCTAGAGAGGAAACGCAGGGCACTGCATGTGTGGAAGATAATCTCTGGCACACTTGAGGAGAAAGCTGCGGCATATCTTGAACATTGTCAGTAGATTCCTGAACAGCATCCGTCCTAGACAATGTTGTCCTAGACAATGTTGTCCGAATCAAAAAGTCTATCCCTGTAATTTAATGTTCTCTCAATACATGAGGAACAGAAAGGGATTGGTGGTTCAACATTAACATCAAAACAAAGTATTTTGCAAAGTCTCCTGGTCCATTTTTAACCAGAATTAAAAATAAAAAGTACTTAATTTTTAATCAAAAGTTCACAAAAAAAACAATGTTACTGTCCCTTTAAATATAAAAAGGAAATCTGCTTTATTTTCACAGCAAAACTATTTAAGTCTACTGTTGTGAGTAAAAGTTTATCAATCACCCCGGACAGCCTCTACACCTCAGCTTAGCTCTTGCTGAGGTGCCTACCTGCCCTGCTGGAAAACCGGAGTCAATAGCTATCAGATGGACACCGGACTCAAACTGGAGCGTTGCACCCAAATTCCGTCGAGCGTAGCACAAGACTGGAACCGCAGTAAAATCTCTCCTCTCCGGAGCACAGGAAGTGAAGAGCGCGCAATAGAAAACTTTAGCACGTCAGTTATTCCCGCCCATCGTGGGCATAACAGAACTAACCTCCCGGTCTGCACAATTACACTGAGGTAAAAAAAAACGCTGGGAGCAAGTAAAACACACCACCTTTAAATTGAGCCTATCTCCTCGTCCCCAGTGCCTGCACCACTGCCTTAGATAAGCCCATTAACTTGCTAGAGGCAATAGTGTCCCATTGAAATAAACAGTAAAGTGCCATCTTTTTACTGTATGCAGCACAGAAAATTAATAATAGCACTTACCTTAATTAATTCTGCCACGCAGCAAGGCAGCTCACTAGGTTTGAGAGGCATGCTCCCTCACATGGACCTGTGGAAAAATAGATAAAGACTGAGTAATCTTACTCAGGCTTTCAATATTAGGGCAGCATTAACTTGGGAGGCGCAGTGAGGATTGTGCCTCACAAGTTCCCATTGCTTAAAAGCCACCACTCAACTACTGAAGAAACTGTCATGGACTACGGCTACACCCCAGGAGAAAAGCAGGACATGCTTTTACTGCTGAAAAATAATAAAATCTTGCTTGAAGAATCTTCTTCCAGAGACCTAAATTTGACCACCTCCTTGCTCTTAACGTAGGCAAAGAGAATGACTGGGGTTGGAGGGAAGGGAGGTGATATTTAACAGCTTTGCTGTGGTGCTCTTTGCCGCCTCCTGCTGGGCAGGAGTGATGTTCCCAATAGTAATTAGATGATCAGTGGACTCACCGTGTCATTAGAAAGAAATCTTATTTTAACACTCTGTGGTTCTAGCTAAACATGGAGCACAGAATTGAATAGGCAAAACAATTTGTGCCTACAGACATAGTAAGCATCTGTCAACAGAAACAGCTTCCTGATCCATGTACTACCAGAAAGGAAAATTCTAAAATAATGACTTTAATTAATAAAATGACTATTGTCACTTTAACAGAATTTTTTTTTTATCCCACAGAGCATTAAACACACTAATTAAGGCAGTTAAGGCAGGTGCTCCTACTGTAACTCTTCCACAGCAATAAGCTAATGAAATAACAATAGGAAGCCGAAAATCTCCTTCAGTGATTGTGCCAACACGGGAGAATCTGAAGAAAAGTGACGCTGCGCCGTCTCCGATTTTACACAGAGAGCAGGAAGTCACATGATCATCAGAGAAGGGAAACTGCGCAATACTAAAAGCGCTCCCTAGCTCAGTCAGAAAACCGGAGTCTATACAAACCGGCTAACTGACAAACTGCCACACGTTAGTGAAAGAAAAACACAGTATAAGTACATGATACTTAAGCAGCATGTTTCTATCCCAATAAAAGATAAATGCAGTTTACACACATTAAACATAACGAGCCACATAGGAGGAATATTCCATACATAAATGGAAAATTAACTCCTAATCTCCCAAAATTAGTGCCTGCACCCTGCTCTTTATTAAATCCATTATATATAAAAATGTCCCAATAATACTGCAGCTATAGTCCTCTGAAGTGCAAGTCTTCATTACCTAGAAGACAAAAAGCACTTACCTGCCGTCACAAGGGGTGAAAGGACACATACTCCTTACAGAGACCTGTAGAAAAAAGAAAGAACTCTGGCTTTCTATAGCTAGGGCAGCAATATGTTCGCAAACAAAGTAAGGACTACCTCACAACTTCCTAACTGCTTAAAAGCAACCACTACTTTACTGAAAAGATTGACGTGGTATTCAACTGGAACACAAAATGCAAGTGGCTGCTCTCCTCCTCACAGACGTATCCGAGTGGAACTATGAAGAAAGCATAAAACAGAGGGGCGCCTCATGTGTATATCAGCATATTCGGTATAGAGCATAAAGATGTTCAAGCCAAATCGGTACTCACATTTAGTACGACACGAATACACATATGTACTGGTAGAAGCAGGCTGGCTATTTAGGGTGTACCAGCTAACCCGCCCCTCCGGCTCCAGGTGTGCAGTAGGTGGTGCAAATGTGGTCCCAACCCACTATGCAAGAGGGTGACTCCAGGTGTTCACGTTCAATGTGGTGATGGTTTGATCACTCAAAAAAGGTGCTTCCACTATGCTTTTGAATCAAACAACTTGTTTATTAAAAACACTTAAAAGCAATTACAAGCAGTGGATTTAGAGGTCATATACAATATACTAGGGATGCACCGAAATTTCGGCCGCAGAAAGTTTCGGCCGAAAATTGCATTTTTGGCTATTTCGGTTTTCGGTTTTTTAGCCTGTTATTTTCGGTAAAATTATTGTGTAGCATGTTTCAAATTTGATGCTAGCCTAGAGCTGCTGTTTAAGTTTATTACTTGACTTACTGTTCTGCATATGACTATACTGTACTTTATTTGGATAATTAGTAAAAAAAAAAAAACCTGTTAAATATGATTCTGTTACATAGAACTAAATGAAGAATAATACAGTATATTGATATTTATAATTGTTTTAAGTAGGGATGGACCAAAATTTTGGTCGCAGAAACATTTTTGCCAAAAATTGAATTATTGTTTGCCTGTTTTTTTTCTTGGTAAAATTATTGTGTAGCTTATTATTGTTTGAAGATATTTTTGTCCATTCAATTTTAGTGTGTTACTTTCAATAAAAGTGTGGGATTTTTTTTATTTGCTCTAATTATGCAAAAAAAAAAACCCAAAAAAATTAATTTGAAAAAAATACATTTTCGGTATTGGTTTCGGTTTTCGGCCAAGTGCATCCCGGATTTTCGGATTCGGTTTCGGTCCAGAATTTCAATTTCGGTGCATCACTACAATATACCCCCTATGCGACGCGTTTCTCAGCCTTATCAATCGCCGTTTCCTCAGGCATAAAGCACCTTAATACAAAAACACTATTTAAAATTAACTGTAACCAATTGGCAAGTTGGACACGCCTACAAAGGGTGGGTGTACACACTGGAGTCCATAATTAGTCAATTAGAAACCAACATCAAGAATAAGTTGTGTAACACGTGACACCTATATTTACATTACAATGAGGATAACAGTCTATATACAGCTTAAAGATATTCCTTATAACCATCATTCCCATCATACAATGTTATAAAACACAGATAAAAGTTCCTAAATAAAACATACAAATAAACTTGATGTCCCATCCAGCATAAAAGAAACATTCATTTGAAATAGCTTCATCCTACTTCATAAAATTAAACCTTGTGACCCCATCCTTGTAGGGAAAAAATTGTGTGTGTGTATATATGCAGAAGTGTCGGATCAATTGTAAGGAGTATTATAAACTCCTATAAAGGATGATAGGTTAATACCTTAATTATTTTCTTCTTGAGGGTATAATTGCTTTTAGGGGACAGTCTAGTCACAACTAAACTTTAATGATTCAGATTGGGGATATAATAACTTTCCAATATTTATTTATCGTCAAGCTTGCTTTGTTCTCTTGATATTCTTTGTTGAAAGCTAAACCTAGGCAGGCTCATATGCTAATTTCTAAGCTGCTGAAGCCCGCATCAGTTCATTTTGACATTTTTTCACAGTTAGACAGCGCTAGTTCATGTGTGTATAGAGAACATTGTGCTCATAAATGTGAAAATTACACAGGTAAAAAGTGTATTAATATAACAGAGAAATGTGTAATAAAGACATTATCTATCTTTTTAAACAATACATTTTGGTGTAGACCATCCCTTAAAGGGACACTGAACCCAATTTTTTTCTTTTGTAATCCTGAAAGAGCCTGCAATTTTAAGCAACTTTCTAATTTACCACACAGTATAGCTTGGCTTGAGCACTGATAAATTAAAGGAACAGTAAACATTTTATTTTTTTTTTTATTTTTTTTTACATAAAATGCTTAGTTATGCACAGTAAAAAAATGTTTGCAATATTTACTTAAAATTATTTATTTGGCCCCCTTTTTGTGTAATTTAGCTTTGAGGATTTTCTAATTCTTTCCCTAACTGGCTTCAGCAGATAAACTGCAACACAAAGGAGGCTAACAGATTGACTCTGGCTTGGCTTGCCTAATTCATTAACAAATCCTCCAAATATGGCAAGTGGTATGTGGAGTTTGGCTATTGAAATGCAGTCACAGCAAACAATATGCTTTAAACTTTAACAAAAAACATATATTTTAAAACCATAAACCACTTAAAAGAATAGGAAAGTCCAAATTAAACTTGCAAGAATCATTTAGAGCAGGTCATTTTAATACACTTTTAAATTCACTTCTATTTTCAAATGTGCTTTCTTTCCTTGGTATCCATTGTTGAAAATGAATACAAACATATCCTACACTAGTGGGAGCTAGCTGGTAATTGGTGCCTGCACAGATTTGTCTCTTGTGATTGGCTAACTAGATGTGTGCAGCTAGTTGGCAGTAGTGCAGTGCTGTTCCTTCAGCAAAGGATAAAAAGAGAATGAGGCAAATTGTTGTTAAAAATGGTATGTTCTACCCAAATAATGTAATACAAATGGGGGTTTCCTGTCTCTAATAAAACTAATATTCATAAAAATCAAAATGTGTGTGTGTGCCAGCTGAAATTTCACTTTTCTATTGGTATAAAATTCCTTCTGCTTTTTGTAATTTTATCGATAAAACGTTACACTGAAGGGGCGTGTCCAAGCAGCGTTCTGAACCCAGTGGCAAAACTTTTCTTCACTTTCTGCGATGAGATTTTTTTTTGTGAAAATTTTTCTGCAGGTTATTTTTAAATAAAATTCAATTTTAAATTAGACAGTTTTTTGCTAAGGAAAACTTACACAGTGCAACCAGAGCACAGCTCTGTTTGAGGAGAACTGTCTAATGTGGAGCAGCACTACAAAGTTCAAGCGCTAACAGTGCCTGCATGTGCCCTGTTCTTTCTGCAGACATGCTGCATTTTCTGCGATGCAATCTCAGATCACTATATGTTCTGCCTTGGGGGTTCTGAATAGGATGCACACTCTTAGAGCTCCAAGCAGAAGCTATGATAACCCGCTGATTATTAACATACAACAGCAAGATTAAACATACATCACTCGAAGGCATCACAGTTCTATTAATTGTGACCCCATATTTATTTTCCTCGCTGTATGAATGAGGCTGGGGTTCCAGACTGGAACATAAAGGCCTAAGGTGGCGGCCTACTATTAGGCATCCACTTCTCCCCCTGAGGATAAGGAAATTATTGGTACAGACAGCTTTTGTGCGGATACTCGGGGGGGGGGGCACCCGAATGAGCAACTTCTAACACCAAACAAGCCTTTTACTAATCGATTCAAATGGGAGGATCCTGATAGTTTTGGCTATGCATCTACTACACTCCAAGCCAGCTCTCGACTAAACATCTTTTGCTCTCACAACAATGGTTATGTCCCGAAGAAAGGAGAGGGGAAAGTCTGCAGTTGCCCCTCACAGACAGCATAAAATTGGCTTTATCCTACGGTACAGTGGTTTCCCCCAGCTAACGCCACACAAAGTAACCTTATGATATTAATATCTAACCTTATACTGAGAGATGTTGAGAACGTTATATATGTTTATTTTGTTTGTATGCGTAGCAAGTTCAATCTATTTCTATATATCTTTACTTATACTTTGGACGTTTAAACTTCAATATCACTGTAACGGAGCTTTTTATTTTATCAAACGAATAGAGCTGGTCAACTAAAAACACTTGGGGACTGATGGAAAAAACATAATTTATGCTTACCTGATAAATTTATTTCTCTTGTGGTGTATCCAGTCCACGGACCATCCATTACTTGTGGGATATTCTCCTTCCCAACAGGAAGTTGCAAGAGGATCACCCACAGCAGAGCTGCTATATAGCTCCTCCCCTAACTGCCATATCCAGTCATTCGACCGAAACTAGCCGAGAAAGGAGAAACCATAGGGTGCAGTGGTGACTGTAGTTTAAAATTTAGACCTGCCTTAAAAGGACAGGGCGGGCCGTGGACTGGATACACCACAAGAGAAATAAATTTATCAGGTAAGCATAAATTATGTTTTCTCTTGTTAGGTGTATCCAGTCCACGGATCATCCATTACTTGTGGGATACCAATACCAAATCTAAAGTACACGGATGAAGGGAGGGATAAGGCAGGTACTTAAACGGAAGGGACCACTGCCTGTAGAACCTTTCTCCCAAAAATAGCCTCTGAAGAAGCAAAAGTATCAAATTTGTAAAATTTTGAAAAGGTATGAAGCGAAGACCAAGTCGCCGCTTTGCAAATCTGTTCAACAGAAGCCTCATTTTTAAAGGCCCAGGTGGAAGCCACAGCTCTAGTAGAATGAGCTGTAATCCTTTCAGGGGGCTGCTGTCCAGCAGTCTCATAGGCTAAGCGTATTACGCTCCGAAGCCAAAAAGAAAGAGAGGTTGCCAAAGCCTTTTGACCTCTCCTCTGTCCAGAGTAAACAACAAACAGGGAAGATGTTTGCCGAAAATCTTTAGTCGCTTGTAAGTAAAACTTTAAAGCACAGACTACGTCCAAATTATGTAAAAGACGTTCCTTCTTTGAAGAAGGATTAGGACACAATGATGGAACAACAATCTCTTGATTGATATTTTTGTTGGAAACTACCTTAGGTAAAAACCCAGGTTTTGTACGCAGAACTACTTTATGTGTATGGAAAATCAGATAAGGAGAATCACATTGTAAAGCTGATAACTCAGAGACTCTACGAGCCGAGGAAATAGCCATCAAAAACAGAACTTTCCAAGATAAAAGTTTGATATCAATGGAATGAAGGGGTTCAAACGGAACTCCTTGAAGAACCTTAAGAACCAAGTTTAAGCTCCATGGAGGAGCAACCGGTTTAAACACAGGCTTAATTTTAACCAAAGCCTGACAAAATGCCTGGACGTCTGGAACCTCTGCCAGACGCTTGTGCAAAAGGATAGACAGAGCAGAAATCTGTCCCTTTAAAGAACTAGCTGATAATCCTTTATCCAAACCCTCTTGGAGAAAGGACAATATCCTAGGAATCCTAACCTTACTCCATGAGTAATTCTTGGATTCACACTAATGAAGATATTTGCGCCATATCTTATGGTAGATTTTCCTGGTTACAGGCTTTCGTGCCTGTATTAAGGTATCAATGACTGACTCAGAGAAGCCACGCCTTGATAAAATCAAGCGTTCAATCTCCAGGCAGTCAGTCTGAGAGAAATTAGATTTGGATGATTGAAAGGACCTTGTAGTAGAAGGTCTTGTCTCAGAGGCAGAGGCCAAGGTGGAAAGGATGACATGTCCACCAGGTCTGCATACCAGGTCCTGCGTGGCCACGCAGGCGCGATCAAGATCGCCGATGCTCTCTCCTGTTTGATTTTGGCAATCAGTCGAGGGAGCAGAGGAAACGGTGGAAACACATAAGCCAGGTTGAAGAACTACGGTGCTGCTAGAGCATCTATCAGCGTCGCTTCTGGGTTCCTGGACCTGGATCCGTAACAAGGAAGCTTGGCGTTCTGGCGAGACGCCATGAGATCCAATTCTGGTGTGCCCCAACGATGAACCAATTGAGCAAACACCTCCGGGTGGAGTTCCCACTCCCCCGGATGAAAAGTCTGACGACTTAGAAAATCCGCCTCCCAGTTCTCTACACCTGGGATATGGATCGCTGATAGATGGCAAGAGTGAGTCTCTGCCCAGCGAATTATCTTGGAGACTTCTAACATCGCTAGGGAGCTCCTGGTCCCCCCTTGATGGTTGATGTAAGCCACAGTCGTGATGTTGTCCGACTGAAATCTGATGAACCTCAGGGTTGCTAACTGAGGCCAAGCTAGAAGAGCAATGAATATTGCTCTTAACTCCAGAATATTTATTGGGAGGAGTTTCTCCTCCTGAGTCCACGATCCCTGAGACTTCAGGGAATTCCAGACTGCACCCCAACCTAGAAGGCTGGCATCTGTTGTTACAATTGTCCAATCTGGCCTGCGAAAGGTCATACCTTTGGACAGATGGACCCGAGATAGCCACCAGAGAAGAGAATCTCTGGTCTCTTGATCCAGATTTAGCAGAGGGGACAAATCTGTGTAATCTCAATTCCACTGACTGAGCATGCATAATTGCAGCGGTCTGAGATGTATGCGCGCAAATGGCACTATGTCCATCGCCGCTACCATTAAGCCGATCACTTCCATGCACTGAGCCACTGAAGGGCGCGGAATGTAGTGAAGAACACGACAGGAATTTAGAAGCTTTGATAACCTGGACTCAGTCAGGTAAATTTTCATTTCTGCAGAATCTATCAGTTCCTAGGAAGGAAACCCTTGAGAGGGGTGATAGAGAACTCTTTCCCTCGTTCACTTTCCACCCATGCGACCTCAGAAATGCCAACACTATGTCCGTATGAGATTTGGCAATTTGGAAGTTTGACGCCTGTATCAGGATGTCGTCTAGATAAGGGGCCACTGCTATGCCCCGTGAACTCTGAGGAATTTGTTTAAGATCTTTAGATCCAAAATTGGTCTGAAGGTTCCCTCTTTTTTTGGGAACCACAAACATATTTGAATAAAATTCTTGTCCTTGTTCCATCTGTGGAACTTGATGGATCAGTCCCATTATTAGGTCTTGCACACAGCGTAAGAATGCCTCTTTCCTTATCTGGTTTACAGATAATCTCGAAAGGTGAAATCTCCCTTGTGGGGGGGAAGCTTTGAAGTCCAGAAGATATCCCTGAGATATGATCTCCAACGCCCAGGGATCCTGAACATCTCTTGCCCACGCCTGGGCGAAGAGAGAAAGTCTGCCCCCTACTAGATCCATTGCCGGATAGGGGGCCGTTCCTTCATGCTGTCTTAGAGGCAGCAGCAGGCTTTCTGGCCTGCTTGCCTTTGCTCCAGGCCTG
Organism: Bombina bombina; assembly: GCF_027579735.1. Taxonomy (NCBI): domain Eukaryota; kingdom Metazoa; phylum Chordata; class Amphibia; order Anura; family Bombinatoridae; genus Bombina; species Bombina bombina. Next base: position 603,380,641 of record NC_069501.1, read on the forward strand.
GTTAGATTTCCAGGACGGCTTGTATTGCGCAAAAGTATCCTCTTGTTTTGTAGCAGAGGAAGTTGATGCTGCACCTGCCTTGAAGTTTCGAAAGGCACGAAAATTAGACTGTTTGGCCCTTGATTTGGCCCTGTCCTGAGGAAGGGTATGACCCTTACCTCAGTAATGTCAGCAATAATTTCCTTCAAACCAGGCCCGAATAGGGTCTGCCCCTTGAAGGGAATGTTAAGTAATTTAGACTTTGAAGTCACGTCAGCTGACCAAGATTTAAGCCATAGCGCCCTACGCGCCTGGATGCCGAATCCAGAATTCTTAGCCGTTAGTTTAGTCAAATGAACAATGGCATCAGAAATAAAAGAATTAGCTAGCTTAAGTGTTCTAAGCTTGTCAAGTATTTCAGTCAATGGAGTAGCTATCTGAAAGGCCTCTTCCAGAGACTCAAACCAGAACGCCGCAGCAGCAGTGACAGGAGCAATGCATGCAAGGGGCTGCAGGATAAAACCTTGTTGAACAAACATTTTCTTAAGGTAACCTTCTAATTTTTTATCCATTGGATCTGAAAAAGCACAACTGTCCTCGACAGGGATAGTGGTACGCTTTGCTAAAGTAGAAACTGCTCCCTCCACCTTAGGGACCGTCTGCCATAAGTCCCGTGTGGTGGCGTCTATTGGAAACATTTTTCTAAAAATAGGAGGGGGGGAAAACGGCACACCGGGTCTGTCCCACTCCTTAGTAATAATTTCTGTAAACCTTTTAGGTATTGGAAAAACGTCAGTACACACCGGCACCGCGTAGTATTTATCCAGTCTACACAATTTCTCTGGCACTGCAATTGTGTCACAGTCATTCAGAGCAGCTAAAACCTCTCCAAGCAACACCTGGAGGTTCTCAAGCTTAAATTTAAAAGTAGACATATCTGAATCAGGTTTCCCCGAGTCAGAGACGTCACCCACAGACTGAAGCTCTTCCTCAGCTTCTGCATATTGTGACGCAGTATCAGACATGGGCCTTAAAACATCTGCGCGCTCTGTATTACGTCTAACCCCAGAGCTATCGCGCTTTCCTCTGAATTCAGGCAGTCTGGCTAATACCGCTGACAGGGTATTATCCATGATTGCCGCCATGTCCTGCAAAGTAATCGCTATGGGCGTCTTTGATGTACTTGGCGCCATTTTAGCGTGAGTCCCTTGAGCGGGAGTCAAAGGGTCCGACACGTGGGGAGAGTTAGTCGGCATAACTTCCCCCTCGTCAGAATCCTCTGGTGATAATTCTTTTAAAGATAACAGCTGATCTTTATTGTTTAAAGTGAAATCAATACATTTAGTACACATTCTCCTATGGGGTTCCACCATGGCTTTTAAACATAATGAACAAGGAGTTTCCTCTATGTCAGACATGTTTATACAGACTAGCAATGAGACTAGCAAGCTTGGAAAACACTTTAAATCAAGTTAACAAGCAATATAAAAAAACGTTACTGTGCCTTTAAGAGAAACAAATTTTGCCAAAATTTGAAATAACAGTGAAAAAAGGCAGTTAAACTAACGAAATTTTTACAGTGTATGTAAAAAGTTAGCAGAGCATTGCACCCACTTGCAAATGGATAATTAACCCCTTAATACAAAAAACAGATTAACAAAACGAAAAATATGTTTTTTAAACAGTCATAACAACTTCCACAGCTCCTACTTTTGAAGCCTTTTGAGCCCTTCAGAGATGTCCTATAGCATGCAGGGGACTGCTGAGGGAAGCTGAATGTCACAGTTTGTAATTTTAACTGCACCAACTGTAACTTTTATACTATAACAGTGGAAAGCCTCAGGAAACTGTTTCTAGGCAAAAATAAAGCCAGCCATGTGGAAAAAAACTAGGCCCCAATAAGTTTCATCACCAAAGCATATATAAAAACGATTAAACATGCCAGCAAACGTTTTATATTGCACATTAATCAGAGTATATACCTCTGATAGCAAGCCTGATACTAGTCGCTATTAAATCACTGTATTTAGGCTTTAACTTACATTAATCAGGTATCAGCAGCATTTTCTAGCAAATTCCATCCCTTATTGCATGATACCCTGTACGCCATTCTCCCGCTGAAGTTACCTCACTCCTCAGACATATGTGAGAACGGCAGTGGATCTTAGTTACTTCTGCTAAGATCATAGAAAAACGCAGGCAGATTCTTCTTCTAAATGCTGCCTGAGATAAAATAGTACACTCCGGTACCATTTAAAAACAATAAACTTTTGATTGAAGAAAAAACTAACTATATTTTACCACTTTCCTCTAACTTCCTCCAGCTATGTTGAGAGCTTGCAAGAGAATGACTGGATATGGCAGATAGGGGAGGAGCTATATAGCAGCTCTGCTGTGGGTGATCCTCTTGCAACTTCCTGTTGGGAAGGAGAATATCCCACAAGTAATGGATGATCCGTGGACTGGATACACCTAACAAGAGAAACTTAATTTATGTAAGAACTTATCTGATAAATTCATTTCATGTCCATGAGCTAGTGACGTATGGGATATACAATCCTCCCAGGAGGGGCAAAGTTTCCCAAACCTCAAAATGCCTATACATACACCCCTCACCACACCCACAATTCAGTTTAACGAATAGCCAAGAAGTGGGGTGATAAAGAAAGGAGTAAAAAGCATCAACAAAAGAATTTGGAAATAATTGTGCTTTATACAAAAAATCATAACCACCACAAAAAGGGTGGGCCTCATGGACTCTTGCCAATATGAAAGAAATTAATTTATCAGTTAAGTTCATACATAAATTATGTTTTCTTTCATGTAATTGGCAAGAGTCCATGAGGCTTGACCCGACCCCAAATAAGCTGAATGAAACCAAAGCTTAACCACGAAGCCAAGGAAATGGCAGAAGCCCTCTGACCTTTCCTAGAACCAGAAAAGATAACAAATAGATTAGAAGTCTTCCTGAAATCTTTAGTAGCTTCAACATAATATTTCAAAGCTCTCACCACATCCAAAGAATGTAAGGATTTCTCCAAAGAATTCTTAGGATTAGGACACAAGGAAGGGACAACAAATTCTCTATTAATGTTGTTAGAATTCACAACCTTATGAAAGAATGTAAATGAAGTCCGCAAAAACGTTTTATCCTGATGAAAAATCAGAAAAGGAGATTCACAATAAAGAGAAGATAATTCAAAAACTCTTCTAGCAGAAGAGATGGCCAAAAGGAACAACACTTTCCAAGAAAGTAGTTTAATATCCAAAGAATGCATTAGGGCATATGTATCAAGCTCCGTATGGAGCTTGATGCCCCGTGTTTCTGGCGAGTCTGCAGGCTCGCCAGAAACTGCAGTTATGAAGCAGCGGTCACAAAGACCGCTGCTCCATAACCTGTCCGCCTGCTCTGAGCAGGCGGACAGAGATTGCTGCAAATCAACCGGATCTAGTATGATCGGGTTGATTGACACCCCCTGCTGGCGGCCGATTGGCCGCGAGTCAGCAGGGGGCGGCGTTGCACCAGCAGCTCTTGTGAGCTGCTGGGGCAATGCTGAATACGGCGAGCGTATTGCTCGCCATATTCAGCGAAGTCTGGCGGACCTGATCCGCACTGTCGGATCAGGTCCGCCAGACTTTGATCACTAGAGGCCATAGGCTGAAATGGAAGAGCCTGTAAAGCCTTCAAAACCAAATTAAGACTCCAAGGAGGAGAGATTGATTTAATGACAGGCTTGATACAAACCAAAGTCTGTTAAAAAACAGTGAAAATCAGGAAGCTTAGCAATCTTTCTGTGAAATAAGACAGAAAGAGCTAAGATTTTTCCCTACAAGGAACTTGCAGACAAAACCTTATCCAAATCATCCTGAAGAAACTGAAAAATTCTAGGAATTCTGAAAGAACGCCAAGCGAATTTATGAGAAGAACACCATGAAAATAAGTCTTCCAAACTCAATAATATATCTTTCTAGAAACAGATTTAAGAGCCTGTAACATAGTATTAATCACTGAGACAGAGAAACCTCTATGACTAAGCACTAGGCGTTCAATTTCCATACCTTCAAATTTAATGATTTGAAATCCTAATGGAAAAAAACTGACCTTGAAACAGAAGATCCAACCTAAATGGAAGAGGCCAAGGTTGGCAACTGGACATCTGAACAAGATCTGCATACCAAAAACCTGTGAGGACATGCTGGACCTACTAGTAATACAAATGACTGTTCCATGATGATTCTGGATATCACTCTTGGAAGAAGAACTAGAGGCGGGAAAATATAAGCAGGTTGGTAGCACCAAGGAAGTGTCAACGCAACCTCTGCTTCCGCCTGAAGATCCCTGGACAGGTACCTAGGAAGTTTCTTGTTTAGATGAGAAGCCATCAGATCCATTTCTGGAAAACCCACATCTGAACAATCTGAGAAAACACATCTGGATGGAGAGACCTCTCCCCCGGATGTAAAAGTCTGACGGATGAGATAATCCGCTTCTCAATTGTCTACACCTGGGATATGCACCACAGAAATTAGACAAGAGCTAGATTCCGCCCAAGAAAGTAATCAAGATACGTCTATCATAGCTAGGGGACTGAGTCCCACCCCGATGATTGACATATGCCACAGCTGTGATATTGTCTGTCTGAAAACAAATAAATGGTTCTCTCTTCAACAGATCCAAGCCTGAAGAGCCCTGAAAATTGCACCGAGTTCCAAATATTGATTGGTAATCTCGCCTCTTGAGATTTCCAAACCCTTTGTGCTGTCAGAGATCCCCAAACAGCTCCCCAACCTGAAAAGACATATCTGTTGTGATCACAGTCCAGGTTGGACGAACCAAAGAGGCCCCTAGAACTATACGATGGTGATCTAACCACCAAGTCAGAGATAGTCGAACATTGGGATTTAAGGATATTAATTGCGATATCCTTGTATAATCCCTGCCCCATTGATTCAGCATACAAAGCTGGAGAGGTCTCATATAAAAACGAGCAACGAGAATCGCGTCCGATGCTGCAGTCATGAGACCTAAAACTTCCATGCACATAGCTACTGAAGGGAATAATAGAGATTGAAGGTTCCGACAAGCTGAACCAATTTAAATTGTCTCTTGTCTGTTAGAGACAGAGTCATTGACACTGAATCTATCTGGAAACCTTAAAAGGTGACCCTTGTCTGAGGAATCAAGGAACTTTTTGGTAAATTGATCCTTCAACCATGTCTTTGAAAAAACAACAGTAGTTGATTTGTGTGAGATTCTGCAGAACGTAAAGACTGAGCAAGTACCAAGATATCGTCCAAATAAGGAAATACTGCAACACCCCACTCTCTGATAACAGAGAGTAGGACACCAAGAACCTTTGAAAAGATTCCTAGAGCTGTCGCCAGGCCAAAAAGGAAGAGCAACAAATTGGTAATGCTTGTCTAAAAAAAGAATCTCAGAAATTGAAAGCAGTCTGGATGAATCGCCTGTAAGTCTATTGTGGGCATATAATGTCCTTGCTGAACAAACAGCAGAATAGACCTTATAGTCACCATTTTGAAAGTTGGTACTCTTACATATCAATTCAAAATTTTTAGATCCAAAACGGGTCTGAATGAAATTACTTTCTTTGGGACAATGAATAAATTTGAATAAAACCCCAAACCCTGTTCCTGAAATGGAACTGGCATGATTACCCCTGATAACTCCAGGTCTGAAACACACTTCAGGAAAGCCTGAGCCTTTACCGGGTTTGCTGGAATGCGCGAGAGAAAAAAATCTCACAGGCGGTCTTACTCTGAATCCTATTCTGTACCCCTGAGAGACAATATTCTGAATCCAATGATTTTGGACTGAATTGATCCAAACATCTTAGAAAAATCTTAATCTGCCCCCTACCAGCTGAGCTGGAATAAGAGCCGCACCTTCATGCGGACTTAGGGGCTGGCTTTGATCTCTTAAATGACTTGGATTTATTCCAATTTGAAGAAGGCTTCCAATTGGAAACAGATTCCTTGGGGAAGAATAAGGTTTCTGTTCCTTATTGAAGAACAAAACGGTTAGAAGCTTTAAATTTACCCTTAGATCTTACCTTGAGGCAAAAAACTCCCTTCCCCCCAGTGACAGTTGAAAATATTGAATCCAACTGAACCAAATAATTTATTACCTTGGAAGGAAAGAAATAGCAATTTGGACTTAGAAGTCATATCAGCATTCCAAGATTTAAGCCACAAAGCTCTTCTAGCTAAAATAGCTAAAGACAGAGATTTAACATCAATTCTGATATCATCACAAAATGGCATCACAAATTAAATTATTAGCATGTTGAATCTAGTTAAAAATGCTACACAAATCATGATTCGATACGTGTTGCGCTAAAGTTTCCAACCAAAAAGTTGAAGCAGCTGCAACATCAGCCAAAAGAAATTGCAGGCCTAAGAAGAAGACCTGAAAATAAATAAGCTTTCCTTAGATAAGATTCAAGTTTCCTATCTAAAGGATCTTAAAAAGAAATACTATCTTCCGTAGGAATAGTAGTACGTTTAGCAAGAGTAGAGATAGCCCCATCAACTTTGGGGATCGTTTCCCAAAACTCCAATCTAACTGCTGGCAAAGGATACAATTTTTTTAAACCTTAAAGAAGGAATAAAAGAAGTACCAGGCCTATTCCATTCCTTAGGAATAATATCAGAAATAGCATCAGGAACTGAAAAAAACTCTGAAATAACCACAGGAGGTTTATAAACAGAATTTAAATGTTTACTAGCTTTACAATCAAGAGGACTAGTATCCTCAATATCCAATTTAATCAACACTTCTTCAACAAAGAACAAATGTACTCCATTTTAAATAAATAAATAGATTTGTTAGTGTCAATATCTGAGGAAGGATCTTCTGAATCGGATAGATCCTCATTAGAGGAGGATAATTCCGTATGTTGTCGGTCATTTGAAATTTCATCAACTTTATGAGAAGTTTAAAAAGACCTTTACATTTATTAGAAGGCAGGATGGCAGACAAAGCCTTCTGAATAGAATCAGCAAAAAAATCTTATAAATTCACAGGTATATCTTGTACATTAGATGTTAAAAGAACAGCAACAGGCAATGTATTATTACTGATGGACACATTCTCTGCATGTAAAAGTTTATCATGACAACTTAATACAAACCACAGCTGGAGATATAATCTCCATAAGAATACAAAAAATGTACTTAGCTTTGGTAGAACTGTTATCAGTCAGTAGGATTCCAAAAGTATTTTCTGAGACAGGATCAGATTGAGACATCTTGCAAAATGTAAGAGAAAAATCAACATAAAAAGTAAAATGATCAATTTCCTTATATGGCAGTTTCAGGAATGAGGAAACAAATGCAACAGCATAGCCCTCTGATAGAGAAAAAAGGCAAGAGGCATATAGGAATGGGGTTTAAATTATGAAAATATTTGGCGCCAAGAATGACGCACTAACAGATAAATTTTTTTGGGGCTAACAACATCCGGAAATGACACACTCGCGTCATTGAAGACACAAACTTGTGAAATGACGAATTTGCGTCATCGAACGTAACTTTGCGCCAAAAAATCTCACGACAAAAATGACGCAATATAGTTTGGCATTTTGCGCCCTCGCAAGCCTAATTCTGCCGCGAATTTAAAATGACAGTCAATTGCAAAAATACTATACCCCAGGTAAAAAATAAATTTTCCTAAAAAAATGCATTTCCAGATATTAAACTGACAGTCTGCAAAAGGAAATATACTGAAACCTGAATCATGGCAAATATAAGTACAATACATAAAGTGCCAAACCATAGCTGAGAGTGTCTTAAGTAAATGAAAACATACTTACCGAAAGACACCCATCCACATATAGCAGATAGCCAAACCAGTACTGAAACGGTTATCAGTAGAGGTAATGGAATATGAGAGTATATCGTCGATCTGAAAAGGGAGGTAGGAGATGAATCTCTAGGACCGATAACAGAGAACCTATGAAATAGATCCCTGTGAGGAAAACCATTGCATTCAATAGGTGATACTCACTTCACATCCCTCTGACATTCACTGTACTCTGAGAGGAATCAGGCTTCAAAATGCTGAGAAGCGCATATCAATGTAGAAATCTTAGCACAAACTTACTTCACCACCTCCATAGGAGGCAAAGTTTGTAAAACTGAATTGTGGGTGTGGTGAGGGGTGTATTTATAGGCATTTTGAGGTTTGCGAAACTTTGCCCCTCCTGGTAGGATTGTATATCCTGAGAGCAACTTAATCAACCAAGCGCTTAAAGACTTATATGATCCCAATGGAGCGCTACTAACTAAACATACAAAGTCAGCCTTGGGGCTATAGGATCACCATAAACCTGGTACCTCTGCCTCCTGTAACAAACACTTAATAACAGTATTTACGGACTTTCAATACCATGTTATAAATATATATATGTCTAGTTGACTTGTTTTATACTTATAATATTGCCGGTACAAAAGTTATATAAATATATGTACAGTAAATCTGGTTTTGATGGGACTAGAGCCACTGTTATGATGTCAAATATAACATATATAAATAGGGAAAATATAGTATCCATCGACACAATCAACATGGCTTATAGGACACAATAAGATAACAATGCATTTGTAGTGCTGCTAATGGCTAATATCACACCATATTGGTTTTGCTCCTGCGGCGAGTGGACGGAGCCGCAGGGGGATCAATAGATCTGCTTTAGATACATAGCAGCATATTATGAGCCTTAATAAGTGACGAATAATAGCACAAAAAGATAAACACTTTTAGCACTAGTACACAAACCTCTGGCTCAGTCTCAACCAGCTAGACATGAAACACTAAGCTTTATCATCCACTACAAGATTATATATCCCTTCTACGTAACAGCCTGTTCATACTTTATTCTCCTTTTTACGGTGCTCTCATACAGATTGCACGTTCTCAAACAGACTCCATCTTACTCTCACTATAGGATCATAGGTCCGAGCAAGATATAATTCACACTGGGATAACAGTGCTCCTCCCATGATCTTGTACAACTTATACCCTTTGACTCATTATAATGTTAATAAGAGACATTCCATCTTTATATACATAACTCGTTCCAAGCGTGTTGTACTAAAAAACAACAATAGCTTAAATGCTTAAATAGCACCCTAGCCCGTTGAAGTAACATACCCCGAGCAGACAGAGCCATTGCATATTGTAACATAATAGAAATTGCTTGCTCTCAATGTGAAATATATTTTCTCCTCAGACCACTAGATGGCAGCATATTCACATCAGATTAATTTGGTCATGCTACAATGTAACCAGAGCAACAAGACTAGCTTCCTTCTATCCTCCCAAGGGATTTTATCTGCTACATTACAACTCACTTTACACTGCAGGTAATCTTTTAATTATTAGCACATCCCAGAACGCTGATATCTGATCCAGTTTTGGCTTTAAACATATAAGTATCATAGCATTTGGATCGTATAGTTGTTTTTTTTTTTTCCCTTCTATAGCTTCATGATCGCATAGTTTTTTGTTCTTTTGCCTTCTTTAGTTTCATGATTATATAACCCCTATATCGTTTTTCATATAATTTTGTCAAGGACCCAAGAGAGGTCTATGGATCATGGGGTAAAAATGAGGATAATTATCATATGTTCTAAACTAAAAAGAAATCTCACAGTTCATAATTTTGAATGTATCTAAGTAATATTACAATGTAGGTTTTATCTTAAAGGGACACTGAACTCAAATGTTTTCTTTCATGATTCAGATAGAGCATGCAATTTTAAGTAACTTTCTAATTTACTCCTATTATCAATTTTTCTTCGTTCACTTGCTATCTTTATTTGAAAAATAAGGCATCTAAGCTTCTTTTTTGCTTCAGCACTTTTTTTTATTGGTGGATGAAATTATCCACCAATCAGCAAGAATAGCCCAGGTTGTTCACCAAAAATGGGCCGGCATCTAAACTTACATTCTTGCATTTCAAATAAAGATACCAAGAGAATGAATAAATTTTGATAATAGGTGTAAATGAGAAAGTTGCTTAAAATGACATGCTCTATCTGAACCACGAAAGAAAACATTTGGGTTCAGTGTCCCTTTAATTCTTAGTTTCATGTGCCTGTGAGTATATCAATATCTCTTGACTTGGAAAATCTGAAAATGTAACACTTGCAAATGTAACCTACACAGAATTTTGCATTCATTTATATTGTGTTCTGCTTTTGAATTCTAAATAAAAACACTTTAAAAAAAACAACAAAACAAAAAAAAACACTACACTGAAATAAACAAAACATATGTACAGTAGAGCAGTGCAACTAATTCATTGTCAATATCTAGTTTGCCTTACCTGCATCTGCAGCAACAATTCTAGCTATCTGACTTCTCAGAAGACTCAGCTCATCCTGCAGGTCAGTAGGGCGATTTACAGATAAGCCAGTTTTCTTTAAGCAATACATTTTTTCTTCTTTCATCTTTAGATTGGGGACAGATGAATTCCTCTGCATAACCAGAAGCGGGCTTGGCCTCCATTTGTGTTTCAGTGGTCTTGTATCACTTCTAATATTCAGTAGATTAAAATGAACAAATTAAAGATTTTAATATCACATATTTCACAGATTAAACATTAATGGAGGTAGAGTTTATACGGTTTTGCCATATAAGACATAATATGGTGTTTGTGTGTGGGTGCCACCCCTTATACAGAAGACAGCAATACTTATAACACTGAACAGTCTCCAGGTATTTAACATAAAAGGATATTTCCTAGATTAATTAATAACCCCTAGACGCCATTAGGACGTTCCATGCCATCCTAAAAGCACTGGGCTTAAACGCCTTTAGAATGGCATGCAACGTCCTAACTTTTGCGGCGTCCTGCTCCATTCTGGAAACAAACCAACTGGTGGACGTGCCAAGCAACACAGGCAGTCCCCCAGGAGCCAATCAGCAATATTTATGAAGCACGATTGCAGTGACGATCATGTGCTTAATTTTTTGTTTATGTTCCGAACTTGGACGGATGGGTCCGCTCCGAAAGGGTTAAAAGCACCTAAAATTTGTGTTTCACTTATTTACACTCAAAATATTATTGTTTAGTTCAGCGACCTTCAAAGTTTTTTTTATTCTCTCAACCCAATACGATATAATAAAGCTACAATTTTCCTTATTGCTTATTTGTGTCTGGCAATAATACTTTGTTCTGACTCAGTCCAGAAATACTGAGTTATTGAAAAACATAATTTATGTAAGAACTTACCTGATAAATTCATTTCTTTCATATTAGCAAGAGTCCATGAGCTAGTGACGTATGGGATATACATTCCTACCAGGAGGGGCAAAGTTTCCCAAACCTCAAAATGCCTATAAATACACCCCTCACCACACCCACAAATCAGTTTAACGAATAGCCAAGAAGTGGGGTGATAAGAAAAAAGTGCGAAGCATAAATATAAGGAAATTGGAATAATTGTGCTTTATACAAAAAAAATCATAACCACCACAAAAAAAGGGTGGGCCTCATGGACTCTTGCTAATATGAAAGAAATTAATTTATCAGGTAAGTTCTTACATAAATTATGTTTTCTTTCATGTAATTAGCAAGAGTCCATGAGCTAGTGACGTATGGGATAATGACTACCCAAGATGTGGATCTTCCACGCAAGAGTCACTAGAGAGGGAGGGATAAAATAAAGACAGCAAATCTGATCAACCGAAGCTTCATTCCTAAACGCCCAGGAAGTAGAAACTGACCTAGTAGAATGAGGCGGAGTTTTACCCGACTCGACATAAGCATGATGAATTAAAGATTTCAACCAAGATGCCAAAGAAATGGCAGAGGCCTTCTGACCTTTCCTAGAACCGGAAAAGATAACAAATAGACTAGAAGTCTTTCGGAAATTCTTAGTAGCTTCAACATAATATTTCAAAGCTCTAACTACATCCAAAGAATGCAATGATTTCTCCTTAGAATTCTTAGGATTAGGACATAATGAAGGAACCACAATTTCTCTACTAATGTTGTTGGAATTCACAACCTTAGGTAAAAATTTAAAAGAAGTTCGCAACACCGCCTTATCCTGGTGAAAAATCAGAAAAGGAGACTCACAAGAAAGAGCAGATAATTCAGAAACTCTTCTGGCAGAAGAGATGGCCAAAAGGAACAAATCTTTCCAAGAAAGTAATTTAATGTCCAATGAATGCATAGGTTCAAACGGAGGAGCTTGAAGAGCCCTCAGAACCAAATTCAAACTCCAAGGAGGAGAAATTGACTTAATGACAGGTTTTATACGAACCAAAGCTTGTACAAAACAATGAATATCAGGAAGATTAGCAATCTTTCTGTGAAAAATAACAGAAAGAGCAGAGATTTGTCCTTTCAAGGAACTTGCAGACAAACCTTTATCCAAACCATCCTGAAGAAACTGTAAAATTCTCGGAATTCTAAAAGAATGCCAGGAAAAATGATGAGAAGACACCAAGATATATAAGTCTTCAAGACTCTATAATATATCTCCCTAGATACAGATTTACGAGCCTGTAACATAGTATTAATCACAGAGTCAGAGAAACCTCTTTGACTAAGAATCAAGCGTTCAATCTCCATACCTTTAAATTTAAGGATTTGAGATCCTGATGGAAAAAACAGAATTTATGTTTACCTGATAAATTTCTTTCTCCAACGGTGTGTCCGGTCCACGGCGTCATCCTTACTTGTGGGATATTCTCTTCCCCAACAGGAAATGGCAAAGAGCCCAGCAAAGCTGGTCACATGATCCCTCCTAGGCTCCGCCTACCCCAGTCATTCGACCGACGTTAAGGAGGAATATTTGCATAGGAGAAACCATATGGTACCGTGGTGACTGTAGTTAAAGAAAATAAAATATCAGACCTGATTAAAAAAACCAGGGCGGGCCGTGGACCGGACACACCGTTGGAGAAAGAAATTTATCAGGTAAACATAAATTCTGTTTTCTCCAACATAGGTGTGTCCGGTCCACGGCGTCATCCTTACTTGTGGGAACCAATACCAAAGCTTTAGGACACGGATGAAGGGAGGGAGCAAATCAGGTCACCTAAATGGAAGGCACCACGGCTTGCAAAACCTTTCTCCCAAAAATAGCCTCAGAAGAAGCAAAAGTATCAAACTTGTAAAATTTGGTAAAAGTGTGCAGTGAAGACCAAGTCGCTGCCCTACATATCTGATCAACAGAAGCCTCGTTCTTGAAGGCCCATGTGGAAGCCACAGCCCTAGTGGAATGAGCTGTGATTCTTTCGGGAGGCTGCCGTCCGGCAGTCTCGTAAGCCAATCTGATGATGCTTTTAATCCAAAAAGAGAGAGAGGTAGAAGTTGCTTTTTGACCTCTCCTTTTACCTGAATAAACAACAAACAAGGAAGATGTTTGTCTAAAATCCTTTGTAGCATCTAAATAGAATTTTAGAGCGCGAACAACATCCAAATTGTGCAACAAACGTTCCTTCTTTGAAACTGGTTTTGGACACAGAGAAGGTACGATAATCTCCTGGTTAATGTTTTTGTTAGAAACAACTTTTGGAAGAAAACCAGGTTTAGTACGTAAAACCACCTTATCTGCATGGAACACCAGATAAGGAGGAGAACACTGCAGAGCAGATAATTCTGAGACTCTTCTAGCAGAAGAAATCGCAACTAAAAACAAAACTTTCCAAGATAATAACTTAATATCAACGGAATGTAAGGGTTCAAACGGAACCCCCTGAAGAACTGAAAGAACTAAATTGAGACTCCAGGGAGGAGTCAAACCAGAGCCTGAACAAAGGCTTGAACATCTGGCACAGCTGCCAGCTTTTTGTGAAGTAATACCGACAAGGCAGAAATCTGTCCCTTCAGGGAACTTGCAGATAATCCTTTTTCCAATCCTTCTTGAAGGGAGGATAGAATCCTAGGAATCTTAACCTTGTCCCAAGGGAATCCTTTAGATTCACACCAACAGATATATTTTTTCCAAATCTTGTGGTAAATCTTTCTAGTCACAGGCTTTCTGGCCTGAACAAGAGTATTGATAACAGAATCTGAGAATCCTCGCTTCGATAAAATCAAGCGTTCAATCTCCAAGCAGTCAGCTGGAGTGAAACCAGATTCGGATGTTCGAACGGACCCTGAACAAGAAGGTCTCGTCTCAAAGGTAGCTTCCAAGGTGGAGCCGATGACATATTCACCAGATCTGCATACCAAGTCCTGCGTGGCCACGCAGGAGCTATCAGGATCACCGACGCCCTCTCCTGCTTGATCCTGGCTATCAGCCTGGGGATGAGAGGAAATGGCGGGAACACATAAGCTAGTTTGAAGGTCCAAGGTGCTACCAGTGCATCCACTAGAGCCGCCTTGGGATCCCTGGATCTGGCCCCGTAGCAAGGAACTTTGAAGTTCTGACGAGAGGCCATCAGATCCATGTCTGGAATGCCCCACAGGTGAGTGACTTGGGCAAAGATTTCCGGATGGAGTTCCCACTCCCCCGGATGCAATGTCTGCCGACTCAGAAAATCCGCTTCCCAATTTTCCACTCCTGGGATGTGGATAGCAGACAGGTGGCAGGAGTGAGACTCCGCCCAAAGAATAATTTTGGTTACTTCTTCCATCGCTAGGGAACTCCTTGTTCCCCCCTGATGGTTGATGTACGCAACAGTCGTCATGTTGTCTGATTGAAACCGTATGAACCTGGTCCTCGCAAGCTGGGGCCAGGCCTGGAGAGCATTGAATATCGCTCTCAGTTCCAGAATATTTATCGGTAGAAGAGATTCTTCCCGAGACCAAAGACCCTGAGCTTTCAGGGATCCCCAGACCGCGCCCCAGCCTATCAGACTGGCGTCGGTCGTGACAATGACCCACTCTGGTCTGTGGAACATCATCCCTTGAGACAGATTGTCCAGGGACAGCCACCAACGGAGTGAGTCTCTGGTCCTCTGATTTACTTGTATCTTCGGAGACAAGTCTGTATAGTCCCCATTCCACTGACTGAGCATGCACAGTTGTAATGGTCTTAGATGAATGCGCGCAAAAGGAACTATGTCCATCGCCGCCACCATCAACCCGATCACTTCCATGCACTGAGCTATGGAAGGAAGAGGAACGGAATGAAGTATCCGACAAGAGTCCAGAAGCCTTGTTTTTCTGGCCTCTGTTAGAAAGATCCTCATTTCTAAGGAGTCTATAATTGTTCCCAAGAAGGGAACCCTTGTTGACGGGGATAGAGAACTCTTTTCCACGTTCACTTTCCAGCCGTGAGATCTGAGAAAGGCCAGGACAATGTCCGTGTGAGCCTTTGCTTGAGGAAGGGACGACGCTTGAATCAGAATGTCGTCCAGGTAAGGTACTACTGCAATGCCCCTTGGTCTTAGCACCGCTAGAAGGGACCCTAGTACCTTTGAACAGATTGGAGT
Source organism: Bombina bombina (assembly GCF_027579735.1). NCBI lineage: Eukaryota > Metazoa > Chordata > Amphibia > Anura > Bombinatoridae > Bombina > Bombina bombina. The sequence goes on from NC_069501.1 coordinate 603,396,038, forward strand.
AGAACCCCATCCCTTGTTCTCTTAATGGAACAGGATGAATCACTCCCATTTTTAACAGGTCTTCTACACAATGTAAGAACGCCTGTCTTTTTATGTGGTCTGAAGACAACTGCGACCTGTGGAACCTCCCCCTTGGGGGAAGTCCCTTGAATTCCAGAAGATAACCCTGGGAGACTATTTCTAGCGCCCAAGGATCCAGAACATCTCTTGCCCAAGCCTGAGCGAAGAGAGAGAGTCTGCCCCCCACCAGATCCGGTCCCGGATCGGGGGCCAATATTTCATGCTGTCTTGGTAGCAGTGGCAGGTTTCTTGGCCTGCTTTCCCTTGTTCCAGCCTTGCATTGGTCTCCAAGCTGGCTTGGCCTGAGAAGTATTACCCTCTTGCTTAGAGGACGTAGCACCTTGGGCTGGTCCGTTTTTACGAAAGGGACGAAAATTAGGTCTATTTTTTGCCTTGAAAGGCCGATCCTGAGGAAGGGCGTGGCCCTTACCCCCAGTGATATCAGAGATAATCTCTTTCAAGTCAGGACCAAACAACGTTTTCCCCTTGAAAGGAATGTTTAGTAGCTTGTTCTTGGAAGACGCATCAGCCGACCAAGATTTCAACCAAAGCGCTCTGCGCGCCACAATAGCAAACCCAGAGTTCTTAGCCGCTAACTTAGCCAATTGCAAAGAGGCGTCTAGAGTGAAAGAATTAGCCAATTTGAGAGCATTGATTCTGTCCATAATCTCCTCATAAGGAGGAGAGTCACTATCGAGCACCTTAAGCAGTTCATCAAACCAGAAATATGCGGCAGTAGTGACAGGGACAATGCATGAAATGGGTTGTAGAAGGTAACCCTGCTGAACAAACATCTTTTTAAGCAAACCTTCTAATTTTTTATCCATAGGATCTTTGAAAGCACAACTATCCTCTATGGGAATAGTGGTGCGTTTGTTTAAAGTAGAAACCGCTCCCTCGACCTTGGGGACTGACTGCCATAAGTCCTTTCTGGGGTCGACCATAGGAAACAATTTTTTAAATATGGGGGGAGGGACGAAAGGAATACCGGGCCTTTCCCATTCTTTATTAACAATGTCCGCCACCCGCTTGGGTATAGGAAAAGCTTCTGGGAGCCCCGGCACCTCTAGGAACTTGTCCATTTTACATAGTTTCTCTGGGATGACTAAATTTTCACAATCATCCAGAGTGGATAATACCTCCTTAAGCAAAATGCGGAGATGTTCCAATTTAAATTTAAATGTAATCACATCAGATTCAGCCTGCTGAGAAATGTTCCCTAAATCAGTAATTTCTCCCTCAGACAAAACCTCCCTGGCCCCCTCAGATTGGGTTAGGGGCCCTTCAGAGATATTAATATCAGCGTCGTCATGCTCTTCAGTAACTAAAACAGAGCAGCCACGCTTACGCTGACAAGGGTTCATTTTGGCTAAAATGTTTTTGACAGAATTGTCCATTACAGCCGTTAATTGTTGCATAGTAAGGAGTATTGGCGCGCTAGATGTACTAGGGGCCTCCTGAGTGGGCAAGACTCGTGTAGACGAAGGAGGGAATGATGCAGTACCATGCTTACTCCCCTCACTTGAGGAATCATCTTGGGCATCATTGTCATTATCACATAAATCACATTTATTTAAATGAATAGGAATTCTGGCTTCCCCACATTCAGAACACAGTCTATCTGGTAGTTCAGACATGTTAAACAGGCATAAACTTGATCAGAAAGTACAAAAAACGTTTTAAAATAAAACCGTTACTGTCACTTTAAATTTTAAACTGAACACACTTTATTACTGCAATTGCGAAAAAACATGAAGGAATTGTTCAAAATTCACCAAATTTTCACCACAGCGTCTTAAAGCCTTGAAAATATTGCACACCAATTTTGGAAGCTTTAACCCTTAAAATAACGGAACCGGAGCCGTTTTAAGCTTTAAACCCCTTTACAGTCCCTGGTATCTGCTTTGCTGAGACCCAACCAAACCCAAAGGGGAATACGATACCAAATGACGCCTTCAGAAGTCTTTTATAAGTATCAGAGCTCCTCTCACATGCGACTGCATGCCATGCCTCTCAAAAACAAGTGCGCAACACCGGCGCGAAAATGAGACTCTGCCTATGCTTTGGGAAAGCCCCTAAAGAATAAGGTGTCTAAAACAGTGCCTGCCGATATTATTATATCAAAATACCCAGATAAAATGATTCCTCAAGGCTAAATATGTGTTAATAATCAATCGATTTAGCCCAGAAAAAGTCTACAGGTTAAATAAGCCCTTGTGAAGCCCTTATTTACAATCGTAATAAACATGGCTTACCGGATCCCATGGGGAAAATGACAGCTTCCAGCATTACATCGTCTTGTTAGAATGTGTCATACCTCAAGCAGCAAGGGACTGCAAACTGTTCCCCCAACTGAAGTTAATTGCTCTCAACAGTCCTGTGTGGAACAGCCATGGATTTTAGTTACGGTTGCTAAAATCATTTTCCTCATACAAACAGAATTCTTCATCTCTTTTCTGTTTCTGAGTAAATAGTACGTACCAGCACTATTTGAAAATAACAAACTCTTGATTGAATAATGAAAAACTACAGTTAAACACTAAAAAACTCTAAGCCATCTCCGTGGAGATGTTGCCTGTACAACGGCAAAGAGAATGACTGGGGTAGGCGGAGCCTAGGAGGGATCATGTGACCAGCTTTGCTGGGCTCTTTGCCATTTCCTGTTGGGGAAGAGAATATCCCACAAGTAAGGATGACGCCGTGGACCGGACACACCTATGTTGGAGAAAAGGACCTTGCGACAGAAGGTCTGGCCTTAACGGAAGAGTCCACGGTTGGCAAGAGGCCATCCGGACAAGATCCGCATACCAAAACCTGTGAGGCCATGCTGGAGCTACCAGCAGAACAAACAAGCATTCCTTCAGAATCTTGGAGATTACTCTTGGAAGAAGAACTAGAGGCGGAAAGATATAGGCAGGATGATACTTCCAAGGAAGTGACAATGCATCCACTGCTACCGCTTGAGGATCCCTGGATCTGGACAGATACCTGGTAAGTTTCTTGTTTAGATGAGAGGCCATCAGATCTATTTCTGGAAGTCCCCACATTTGAACAATCTGAAGAAATACCTCTGGGTGAAGAGACCATTCGCCCGGATGTAACGTTTGGCGACTGAGATAATCCGCTTCCCAATTGTCTATACCTGGGATATGAACCGCAGAAACTAGACAGGAGCTGGATTCCGCCCATACCAGAATTCGAGATACTTCTTTCATAGCCAGAGGACTGTGAGTCCCTCCTTGATGATTGATGTATGCCACAGTTGTGACATTGTCTGTCTGAAAACAAATGAACGATTCTCTCTTTAGAAGAGGCCAAGACTGAAGAGCTCTGAAAATTGCACGGAGTTCCAAAATATTGATCGGTAATCTCACCTCCTGAGATTCCCAAACCCCTTGTGCTGTCAGAGACCCCCACACAGCTCCCCAACCTGTAAGACTTGCATCTGTTGAAATTACAGTCCAGGTCGGAAGAACAAAAGAAGCCCCCTGAACTAAACGATGGTGATCTGTCCACCACGTCAGAGAGTGTCGTACAATCGGTTTTAAAGATATTAATTGAGATATCTTTGTGTAATCCCTGCACCACTGGTTCAGCATACAGAGCTGAAGAGGCCGCATGTGAAAACGAGCAAAGGGGATCGCGTCCGATGCAGAAGTCATAAGACCTAGAATTTCCATGCATAAGGCTACCGAAGGGAATGATTGAGACTGAAGGTTTCGACAAGCTGATATCAATTTTAGACGTCTCTTGTCTGTCAAAGATAGAGTCATGGACACTGAATCTATCTGGAAACCTAAAAAGGTTACCTGTGTCTGAGGAATCAATGAACTTTTTGGTAAATTGATCCTCCAACCATGATGTTGAAGAAACAACACAAGTCGATTCGTATGAGATTCTGCTAAATGTGAAGACTGAGCAAGTACCAAGATATCGTCCAAATAAGGAAATACCACAATACCCTGTTCTCTGATTACAGACAGAAGGGCACCGAGAACCTTTGTAAAAATTCTTGGAGCTGTAGCTAGGCCAAATGGCAGAGCCACAAACTGGTAATGCTTGTCTAGGAAAGAGAATCTCAGAAACTGATAGTGATCTGGATGAATCGGAATATGCAGATATGCATCCTGTAAATCTATTGTAGACATATAATGCCCTTGCTGAACAAAAGGCAGGATAGTCCTTACAGTTACCATTTTGAATGTTGGTATCCTTACATAACGATTCAATATTTTTAGATCCAGAACTGGTCTGAAGGAATTCTCCTTCTTTGGTACAATGAAGAGATTTGAATAAAACCCCAGTCCCTGTTCCAGAACTGGAACTGGCATAATTACTCCAGCCAACTCTAGATCTGAAACACATTTCAGAAATGCTTGAGCCTTCGCTGGGTTTACTGGGACACGGGAAAGAAAAAAATCTCTTTGCAGGAGAGGCCTTATCTTGAAGCCAATTCTGTACCCTTCTGAAACAATGTTCGGAATCCAAAGATTGTGAACGGAATTGATCCAAATTTCTTTGAAAAAACGTTATCTGCCCCCTACCAGCTGAGCTGGAATGAGGGCCGCACCTTCATGTGGACTTAGGAGCTGGCTTTGATTTTCTAAAAGGCTTGGATTTATTCCAGACTGGAGATGGTTTCCAAACTGATACCGCTCCTGAGGATGAAGGATCAGGTTTTTGTTCCTTGTTGTGACGAAAGGAACGAAAACGATTATTAGACCTAAATTTACCTTTAGATTTTTTATCCTGTGGTAAAAAAGTTCCTTTCCCTCCAGTAACAGTTGAGATAATAGAATCCAACTGAGACCCAAACAATTTATTACCCTGGAAAGAAAGGGAAAGCAGAGTAGACTTAGAAGACATATCAGCATTCCAAGTTTTAAGCCATAAAGCTCTTCTAGCTAAAATAGCTAGAGACATATACCTGACATCAACTCTAATGATATCAAAGATGGCATCACAAATAAAACTATTAGCATGTTGAAGAAGAATAATAATGCTATGAGAATTATGATCTGTTACTTGTTGCGCTAAAGCTTCTAACCAAAAAGTTGAAGCTGCAGCAACATCCGCTAAAGATATAGCAGGTCTAAGAAGATTACCTGAACACAAGTAAGCTTTTCTTAGAAAGGATTCAATTTTCCTATCAAAAGGATCCTTAAAGGAAGTACCATCTGCCGTAGGAATAGTAGTACGCTTAGCAAGAGTAGAGACAGCCCCATCAACCTTAGGGATTTTGTCCCAAAACTCTAATCTGTCAGATGGCACAGGATATAACTGCTTAAAACGTTTAGAAGGAGTAAATGAATTACCCAAATTATTCCATTCCCTGGAAATTACTTCAGAAATAGCACCAGGGACAGGAAAAACTTCTGGAATAACTACAGGAGATTTAAAAACCTTATCTAAACGTTTAGATTTAGTATCAAGAGGTCCAGAATCCTCAATTTCTAATGCAATTAGGACTTCTTTAAGTAAAGAACGAATAAATTCCATTTTAAATAAATATGAAGATTTATCAGCATCAACCTCTGAGACAGAATCCTCTGAACCAGAAGAACCATTATCAGAAACAGAAAGATGATGTTCATTTAAAAATTCATCTGAAAAATGAGAAGTTTTAAAAGACTTTTTACGTTTACTAGAAGGAGGAATAACAGACATAGCCTTCTTAATGGATTTAGAAACAAAATCTCTTATGTTATCAGGAACACTCTGAGTATTAGATGTTGACGGAACAGCAACAGGTAATGTAACAGTACTAAAGGAAATATTATCTGCATTAACAAGTTTGTCATGACAAACAGTACAAACAACAGCTGGAGGAACAGATACCATAAGTTTACAGCAGATACACTTAGCTTTGGTAGCTCCAGCACCAGGCAGCGATTTTCCAGAAGTATCTTCTGACTCAGTTTCAACGTGGGACATCTTGCAATATGTAATAGAAAAAACAACATATAAAGCAAAATTGATCAAATTCCTTAAATGACAGTTTCAGGAATGGGAAAAAATGCCAGTGAACAAGCTTCTAGCAACCAGAAGAAAAAAATAATGAGACTTAAATAATGTGGAGACAATAGTGACGCCCATATTTTTTTAGCGCCAAAAATGACGCCCACATTATTTGGCGCCTAAATGCTTTTGGCGCCAAAAAGGACGCCACATCCGGAACGCCGACACTTTTGGCGCAAAAGAACGTCAAAAATGACGCAACTTCCGGCGACACGTATGACACTGGAAACAGAAAAAAAAAATTTTGCACCAAAAAAGTCCGCGCCAAGAATGACGCAATAAAATGAAGCATTTTCAGCCCCCGCGAGCCTAACAGCCCACAGGGAAAAAGTCAAATTTTAAGGTAAGGAAAAAAAAAATAAAAAAAAAAAATGATTTATTCATATGCATTATCCCAAATATGAAACTGACTGTCAAGGCAAATAAATGTTTGAATACATATATTTAGAACTTTATAAAAAAGTGCCCAACCATAGCTTAGAGTGTCACAGAAAATAAGACTTACTTACCCCAGGACACTCATCTACATGTTGTAGAAAGCCAAACCAGTACTGAAACGAAAATCAGCAGAGGTAATGGTATATAAATAAGAGTATATCGTCGATCTGAAAAGGGAGGTAAGAGATGAATCTCTACGACCGATAATAGAGAACCTATGAAATAGACCCCGTAGAAGGAGATCATTGAATTCAAATAGGCAATACTCTCCTCACATCCCTCTGACATTCACTGCACGCCGAGAGGAAAACCGGGCTCCAACCTGCTGCGGAGCGCATATCAACGTAGAATCTAGCACAAACTTACTTCACCACCTCCATAGGAGGCAAAGTTTGTAAAACTGATTTGTGGGTGTGGTGAGGGGTGTATTTATAGGCATTTTGAGGTTTGGGAAACTTTGCCCCTCCTGGTAGGAATGTATATCCCATACGTCACTAGCTCATGGACTCTTGCTAATTACATGAAAGAAAAAGTATTAAATTTAAGGGACAGTGTACTGTAAAAAATTCCCTTTTAAATGTTCCAAAATACTTGTTATAAAAACCCAGCATTAAATGTATAGGAAATTGCAAAAATAGTTGTATATAGTCTTGCAATTGCAATAGCTGGTTTTGAAAATGTCATTACCAATGTATTGGTCTTTCTGTGTATACAGTGAAAGTCATAAGAGGTCTGCCCTTACTGCAGATTCAGACAATTTGAATGAGTATGTTCATGAAAACAATGGGTTGCCGTTTCAATGAGCAAAACTAAGTTTTACAAATACAAAAATAAACCCAAATGTATAATTTCCTATAAATGTAATACTCTGTCTGCAACTGGTATAAAAGGCCATTGACAAATTTAACATTAAAGCATCCATTTAATGAGAATAATTTAATTATTCCAATATAAAACAGAAACATGTCTCTAACAACCCCATTAAGAAGACATATTTTAGAAAAATAGTACCTCATATCAGATGCAAATTCCAAGTAAACAATTAAGCTCCTGAGCCTGCCTCAGGAAACAAAAGTAAATTGGAATTTTGACCACTGTATACAAATCACAAAAGTTTAATCTTCACTCATATTTGTTGTTGGAAAGTAATAAAAAGCAATACCTGACTCTTGCATATGTTTCATCATCATCGGCAGCAATCCATTTTATATCAGCTAGTGTAGGGACCATAGGTGTGTCAGTTAAGAATAGATCTGAACCACTTGGAAGAGCCTGCAAAAATAAGAGAACATTTCTTAACCCATAAGGATGAGGCTGGTTGTTTATCCCTGTACGGCGCTGCTGTCCTGAGCTCTTTCTGCAGCGATCTTGCGAACAACGGCAACACCGGGCTATTTCTGCATGCCCCACGAGAAATAGCAGGGCAGAGGATCACTGATGCAGAGAGGGACACACTGTGCCCCTCTCAGCATTGGTTTGCGATGGTGAGAGAAGGTAAAATAACCATGTTTACTAATCATCTGATTATTTTACCTGTGCTCTAGTTCACATATCTTCAACATCTGGCCTGTTAGGAAGACCTGAGAACAGGTTTGAAAACCAGTGCTCTATCTGAATCATGAAAGAAAAAAAACCTGGGTTTCATATCCCTTAAACTACATATGTTAAAACTCTAGCAAACAGGTATGCTGGTACAGACTAATGCTGTGCTACTTCTCATGCAACAATGAAGACATATCACATGGTCTGGCAGCCATGTTGCTTTTTGCAAGTAACTTCAACAAACATTTGAAAATCTTTAACTGAATGTGAAATTTGCTTTGTTAACTGCTGCTGTGACTTAGATTTATGATTGTTTAAGAGATGATGTGACCGCCAAATTGAATTGTGCAAATATCTTCAACGATCTTAAGCCACTAAGTGAAATGAGGAGAAATTTAGCATATGTGGCAAGGTTATCTACCACAGCTGTTTAAACCGTGATTTCTTTTTCAAAATCAGCATGGCTGCTGCAAACCATTAACCTTTTTATCGTTAAGTAAATGTGTGCAGCTTTTGCACTATTTTTACACTATCCAGTTATGTTACAGTGTAGTAGGCACATGATTACACCTACACATGACCTGCAAAGGCAATATTGAAGTCAAAGTTTGTGCAGTGTGGCCGCCATCTTGAAATCAAACATTAACAAATTTTCTTGAAACTTCAGCAAATTGTAGAGGTTTATGGTGAGCTTTAGTATGTACAATCTGAAAGCCATATATTACACAGTAATTTTATTTCATATGCATATTAACCTCTGAAAACATTTCAGACTAAAACTTCACCAAAAGACCAAAGCATTTTTAGCATTTTTGCCATCTATCCATTTAAACAGAAACAGAGCCTTGTTTTATTTTTATTTACCTATCAAAACTATTTTTTATTTTTTTTAGTAGATAACCCAAAGTATTGATCTAGGCCTATTTTGGTATATTTCATGCCGCCATTTCACCGCCAAATGCGATCAAATAAAAAAAAATTGATTACTTTTTCACAAACTTTAGGTTTCTCACTGAAATTTACAAACAGCTTATGCAATCATGGCACAAATGGTTGTAAAAGCTTCTCTGGGATCCCCTTTGTTCAGAAATAGCAGACATATATGGCATTGCCATTTTTGGTAATTAGAAGGCCGCTACTTGCAGCTGCGCATCACACATTTATTATTCCCAGGGGTGCAGGGGTTAATTTGGTGTAAGATCAGCTTCCCACCTGACACTTCCCACCCCCTGGTCCTTCTCAAAAAGCTCTCTTCCCTCCCCCACCCCCCAATGATCCTCCATTTTAAGTACTGACAGACAGTCTGGCAGTATGCAGTTTTTTTTGTATTATTATTAATGTCCTTAGTGTAGGATTACCCCCTTACCTTCCCACCTCCCTGATCCCTCCCAAAAAGCTCTCTTACCCTCCCCCCCCTCTAACTAATTACAGCCATTTTAGGTACTGGCAGCTGTCTGCAAGTACCCAGATTTCCAAAATTTGACAATTTATTTAATAAAATTAAAAAATATTTTTTTTTTCCTGTAGTGTAGCGCCCCCGCACCTCATTTACCCCCCTCCCAGATCGATTTCCCACCTTCCCCCTCTCTGCCGCTTTCAGGGTTTTTTTTCTTCCTGTAGTGTAGCGGTCCCACCCATTCCCGCCCCTCCCACCCCCCCTCCAGCAATGGGCTGCCTCCCTCCTTATCCTCCCACTCCACCAACGATCGGCACCACTGCTGCCACATCTCTGCAACTCTCGTGGGGCATGCAGAAATAGCGCAATCGTGCTACTTTAGCGAGATTGTGGCAGAGAGACGCCTTAAGGGCTTAATGTCCAGCATTGTACAGGGTACGGGACTGGTCGTTAAGAAGTTAAAAAAAACAAAAAATCTTATTTTCTACGAATCCGCTTATGAGACAGACATGAAATTTTGTTTATAGAGTTATGTCATCATCTAGATCTGCTCAATAGAAGTTTATTTCTTATGTGGTTTGGCAGCCATTTTGAATTGTTTAAAAACTAATTTTTTCAATTAACCATAAAACAAAAACAGTTTCACAAAAATGCTTCAATTATGCCATGTTTATTGACATATATGGTGAGCACTATTATGTGTAATATGGAGGCTATATGTTACATGCTCTGGCAGCCATCTTGGTTTAAGCCAAAATTTTGAAAATGTGACCACATACAGTATGTTGAAGCTGTGAAATTTTCTGTATAATATAATGTTGTGACCTAGATTCACAATTACTCATGAAAATCGGTCACCTGGTGCAGCAGCCATATTGGGATATGTCTAAATAATATTTGATTTTGTTTTTATTCTTTAAAATTCTTCAATTGCCAATTTCCCATAAAATTACATAAGTTTTAATTTTTTGCACTCTACCTGCTGTAGCTACTCGTATGCAGCTGGAAAGATGTCGCGCTTGGCCACCCATGTGTGATTAAAGCAATGTTACATTATGATGAAGTTATTAATGAATATATTTTAGGGATATATCTATCTATCTATCTATCTAGCTGCTCTGTAATATAAGCTTGTTCACATGTGTTTTGATGTAATGCTTAGTATGATTTCTAATATGATTTTCAATATGTTTGAGTGTGGATATTGTATAGTTTGTTTAACAGCAGTAATTAATTTGCATGAGTAACACTCATCACATGACTAGAATGTTGTTGAGGATCACCATGGTAACTGTTTTGGCGCAATTTTCACTGGGAGGGGTTTGTTTGGCTTTATATGTCCAGTCACTTGTAGTTTGTTCTTTGTCTGAGGAAGGGGAGTGTGTCCCCGAAACGTCACGCTTATTAAAGTATATATATATATATATATATATATATATATATATATATATATATATATATATATATATATATATATATATATATATATCAGGGCTCAAAATTTCCAGTACTAAGCTACTAGCCAGGGCAAAATGTTATTCGCCACTTCTGATCCCACCCACCAACTGACCCGGCCACGCCCACTACCCCAACCTATCTTTACATATGTTTAGCCATTGCAAAACACCTTCTTATGTAGTAATTTAAATTTTGTTTTTATTTTAAACCATAACAAATTAAATGGTACATACAGTAATACATTTTTAAAAAAAGTGCATGACAGCAACATCAGCTATGGCTTCTCTGGAAGACAACAGCTAGATAAAGTAGGCTGCACATTAAACAACAATAGTTAGGCTCTATTAAGGTAGGGTCTCCCCTACAATACCAGAGCTCTACACGGGTATATAGATGTAAGTCACACACAAATGTAGCCTTGTAATGATAGAGCTTCCCACAGGTACGTGATTCAAAGATCCAAGGTAGTAGCTGAAACTTTGAGTGCCGTTCTCCCGTGGAGCTCTATCATGTAGTGGAGCAGAGACCATAATATTAATAAAGCCTACTAGGCTTGTTTCGCGCAGCCAGTATAATGAAGCCGCAAAAACATGGGAGTCGGAATAAAAAAAAATCTGGGGGGATAGCATTTTTACAGGCAATGTATTCTTATTCAGTAAACTTGGAATTGTGTGGAATGGCAAAATTTAAATAATTAAATTATCTATCGTCTATATCTCCCTCTCTCACACAAACTCCCTCTTTTTCTTTCCCTCACACTCTCCCTTCTCTCTCTTACACTCTACCCCCCCCCCCCGCTCTTACACTCCCCCCTCTCTCACACAATCTTCCTGCCCTGTCTTTCGCTCCTCCTCTCTCTCTTACTCACTTATCCATCTCTCACACATTCTCCTAATGTGTCTTTTACACATCCTCCTCTCTCACACACTTCCCTCCTCTCTTTTAAACTCTCCTCCTTTCTTCTATACTCTCACACTTATAAACCCAAACTCACCGACACACAAACTCTCTCTCTCTCTCTCACTCACACACACCTACACTAATATACACACGCTCTCTCACACATACTTACAGACTCCTGGCTTTCTCTGTAAAAAATGCTGTTTACGTGATTCATATATTTTCAGTGGGGTCAGCCTGTACTAGAATATCCCTAATAGTCCTTCCTCTCTTATAAGAAAATATAGGAATTTCCTTAACAAGGGAGGAAAGCCTATTATCACTCTGGAGAACCCCCCAGACAAGATTCTTATTGAGAGTAAAGAACAAGTATTACAGACAGAGAACTATGGTTAAGAGACAGGACAGTGATAGACTATTTTTTGTCACTGACTATACTACTGACAGCTGGAAAGTACGCAAAGCCATCTGTGATAACTGGGGGGTTCTCCAGAGTGATAATAGGCTTTCATCCCTTGCTAAGGAAATTCCTATATTTTCTTCTAAGAGAGGAAGGTCTATTAGGGATATTCTAGTGCAGGCTGACTCCACTGAAAAATATGAATCACCTAAACAACATTTTTTACAGAGAAAACCGGGTGTTTACAAATGCTATGGCTGTGTGACAACCTTATTTTGGTTGACTCATTCACACACAGCCATACAGGAAGGAGATATCGCATTAAATATGCTCTTAACTGTGAATCAAAATACGTGGTTTATCTTATCAAATGCCAGTGTGGGGATGTTTACATTGGAAAGACCGAGTGTATGCTCAAAGAAAAGATTACTGTGCACAGGTCCAGCATCAGACTAGCTATAGAGAAGGGTGAATCTGACCAGCCTGTTGCAAAACACTTCCTTGACCGTGGGCACCCTGTGTCAAGCCTGAGATGCTGTCCAATAGATCATATCCCACCACTGAAGAGAGGGGGTGATAGGAAGAGGATCATATTACAAAGAGAGGCTAAGTGGATGTCTGAGCTTGACACAGTATACCCTAGGGGCTTGAATACATATTTTTCATTGTCTTGCTTTCTTTGAAATGTAGATAGTAGTACTCTTTCTTAATGTTTAACCATATCTTAACATCAGTATTGGCATGTACATGATGGTTGTTTAATGTAAATAGTGATGTATATAAGTTTTGTGTATTATACTTTGAACTTAGTCTCATTACATTTTATCTCTTCCAGCAAGAAAAATGAAGAAATCAAATACAGGAAATTTACCTGATGAGGCAAAACAGTTTTTTGCAGCACATATTGTTTCCACTAGATGGCAGAGATTGGATGCACCTGAGACAAATTGCACCTAGGTTGCACCTGGTATGTGGGCATGGTATAGTTAATTTGTAAGGTATAAATGTTTGCACATTCTGTCTGTATGCTATTTTGACAAAGGCCCAAGTTGGGGCCGAAACGTTGATAATAAATGTTCTTGAAAAGAAAAGCAATATGAGTTGGAGTCATCCATGACCCATGACCCTGTAACATGCTCAGCCCTGGGTGCTCACCGGCACTCACAGGAAGCTGTGCTGTCCCCAGAGTCACAGGCAGTTAACCCCAGACAGGTCTGGGTGCAAGAACCATAGGGAAAATTACAAAACAAATCTTAGCTGAGAGCTTGTAAGTGAGTGCTGGACTTTCTCTGTGTGTTGTATTAATTTGTTTTGTAATTTTTCCTATGGTTCTTGCACCCAGACCTGTGACTCTGGGGACAGCACAGCTTCCTGTGAGTGCCGGTGAGCACCCAGGGCTGAGCATGTTACAGGGTCATGGGATGTGTACCCAGTCCGGTATGAGAGTGCAGTCCCCTCCCGTGTTTTGTATATGTCTCGGGTGATTACATAAGCCTGTGCATCCTTCCCTTGTTTCCAGTTTGTTTGGATTTGAGAGCTTGTATTGTGTGGCTGTTTTAGGGTCCCAGGTATTGGAAAGGACCTTGACGTGGTACCTGGGCTTGTCCCATTTGGCCAGATGCGGTAACTAACCTTTCCATTTTTTATTTTAAATCTTAGCTGAGAGCTTGTAAGTGAGTGCTGGACTTTCTCTGTGTGTTTATATATATATATATATATATATATATATATATATATATATATATATATATATATATATATAAATAAAACTGTGCATTAGGGCTGTGATTGCGATTTTATTAAAACATTTTTTTAAACATACATTTTAGATTCAAAAATGCATTTAACTGTTTAAAACACTGCAGAGTTAATAGACCAGAGAAAAGAGCACTTTCTTTGCTTGTGCACACTTTAGGACTGGAGCAACAAACGTTAATTGTTGTGTCACTGAGTAGTGATCAGTGTTGTTGGACTAAAGCACTTGTGTGACTGATGTGACGTTAAAAAAGACGTTTTTTTCTTTTTTTTTTGTTTTTATAAAAAATTGCAGCCTCATGCGATTTAGATATTGCATAGCCTCATATCGTGATTAATTGCATTATGCGATTAATTACACAGCCCTACTGTGCATTATCCCATTTGCATCTGAAAAAATTCTGCTCCAAACTTTTTGGCCTGGCTCTTAAATTTTAAACAAATTTCTCAAGTCCTAGCTTAAATAACGTATAAATACTAGAAAATGTTATAATATTGCACCTTGATGATAATATGACCAAATTTTCTGTGGAGAACGCTGGTAGGTACTATAATTTTTATTAGAAATATTTAATGTATATCTCTCTGCTTTGAAAATGCTGTAAATAGTTGGGAAATGCACAAAAAATGTGTGCCTTTAAATACAGGCATGTGAAAAAGAAAGTACACCCTCTTTGAATTCTATGGTTTTACATATCAGGACATAATAATCATTTTGTCCACATCGTCGTGGAGGAATTTTGGCCCACTCTTCTTTACAACATTGCGTCAGTTCATGCACAACTCTTTTAAGGTCCCGCCACATCATTGATTCTTTTTTCAGCCATTCTGTTATAGATTTGCTGGTGTGCTTGGGATCATTGTCCTGTTGCATGACCCAATTTCGGCCAAGCTTTAGCTGTCGGACAAATGGCCTCACATTTGACACTGGAATACTTTGGTATACAGAGGAGTTCATGGTCGACTAAATAACTGCAAAGTACCCAGGTCCTGTAGCTGCAATACAAGCCCAAATCATCACCCCTCCACCACCGTGCTTGACAGTAGGTATGAGGTGTTTGTGCTGATATGCTGTGTTTTGTTTTTGCCAAATGTTGCGCTTTGCTTTATAGCAAGCATCTCCACTTTGGTCTTATCTGTCCAAAGGACAATGTTCCAGAAATCTTGTGACTTGTTCAGATGCAACTTTGCAAACCTAAGCCATGTTGCCATGTTCTTTTTAGAGGGAACAGGCTTTCTCCTGGCAACCCTTTAATACAGACCATACTTGTTCAGTCTTTTTCTAATTGTACGGTCATGAACTTTAACATTTAACATGCTAACTGAAGCCTGTAGAGTCTGAGATGTAAATTGAGTCTTTTGCAATTTCTCTGAGCATTGCACGGTCTGACCTTGGGGTAACTTTGCTGGGAATGATCAACTTTAAAATTGTTAAGAAATTGCCTTATAACCCTTCCCAGATTAATGGGCAGCAACAATTGCTTCTCTAAGATCATTGCTGATGTCTTTCCTCCTTGGCATTTTGTTAACACACACCTGAATGCTCCAGACCAGCAATCTGCTAACACCTTGGCTCTTATAAAGTTGGTCACACTTGCTGATGATCAATTAATCAAGGGCATTTGATTAGCAGCACCTGGCTGCTACTTAGCCTCTTTATTCCTATGAAAGCAGTAAGGGTGTACATAGTTCTTCCACACCTGGCTTCTCCATGTTGGCTTTATTTGTGTTAAATAAATCATGACACAGTGTAATATGTCATGTGTTGTTGTTCATCTGCGGTTGTATTTACCTAATTTTAAAACCTGCTAAGGACCAGATGATTGTTATTATGTCCTGACACATAAACCATAGAATTCAAAGAGGGTGTACTTTCTTTATCACATGACTGTACATATGCACCATATATAGATATGGAAAATTATTTGAAACTACTATTAGGGAAAGGAGCTAAGCAATTTCTTACCTCAAAACATGCTCTTGGACAGGGCTTTAATGGGAGGTGGGATCCAATTCTCCTTACAAGACTGCGAGCAGAACCACATGGCTTGTTTTCCCAAACAGGAACAGTCTGAAATAAGAATGTGCATATCTCGCTTGAATACGAAGAATGAAATAGATGGCATTAGAAAAAAAATAGTTAATATATTGCAACAGTAAGGAAGAAATATTTATCAGCTCTCCAGCTCACAAATGCTATTGAGGTTATATATAGAGGAAAAATAATGCCAGCATTTGATAAAATCATTGTATCAAACAACTAAACAAGAATGTCTAGAATTTGTTACAACAAGGTCTACTAGAGTCTTTTAATTTTGAGTATGGAGAGTTCAGTATAAGCTCAGAAGCATGCACATCTCTGGGGCACTATATGGCAGCAGTTTTGCAACAATATATTCCATTTGCAAGAGCACTAGATGGCAGAACTATTTCCTGCCATGTAGTGATCCAGACTCCTACCATTAAATAAGCAGAACTAGGTGACTGTAAGCCCTAAATCTTGGTTGGAAAAAACTGAATGTGACTGAATAGGATATCTAAAGGATTCTTAAAGGAAGTACTATCTTCCATAGGAATAGTAGTATGTTTGGCCCGAGTAGAAATAGCCCCATCAACCTTAGGGACTTTTCTCCAAAACTCTAAATTAGCCACAGGTAAAGTATAAAGCTTTTTAAAACTAGAAGGGTTAAAAGAAGTACCAAGTTTAGACCATTCCTTAGTAAACATATTAGAGATAGCATCTGGAATAGGAAAAACTTCAGGAGTAACATCAGAAGTTTTAAAAACAGAATTCAAATGTTTACTATTCTTGTTATCAGGACGACTAGATTCCTCAACACCCAAAGTAAACAATACTTACTTTAATAAAGAACGACTATATTTAATCTTAAAAAGAAAAGTTGATTTATCAATTTCAGTCTCTGAAGTAGGATACTCTGAGCCAGAGAAATCCTCATCAGCAGAAGATACTTCAGTATGCTGTTGATCAATACAAGCTTCATCAGATTTATGAGAGTTTAAGAGAGACCTTTTACGTTTATTTCAAGACGGAATAGCAGTCATAGCCTTCTCTATGGCTGCAGCAATATGATCTTTTATATCTACAGAAATATCATGTACATTAGACTTTGAAGGTTTAACAGTAGAAGTATTTGTACTTATAGAAACATTATCAGCATGTAATAATTTTTCGTAACAAGTGTCACATATTTGAGCTGAAGAAGTTCAGCTAATTTACAACATACACACATAGCTTTGGTAGAATTGTGTTCAGACAGCTTAGTTCCTACAGTAACAGAGGCAGGATCAGTCTGAGACATCTTGCAAAATGTAACAAAAAATAAAAAATAACATTTAAACAAAATATCCAATTTCCTCAAAGTAGCAGTTTCAGGAATGGGAAAAAATGCTTTTAAAAATAAGGTAATAATCAAAAGCAAGCAACGCAGCCCTCTAAGAAACAAATGAGAGCAGAGAGCAAAAGAGGAAGAGACTTAATATAACAAATTTTGGCGCCAAGAATGGCGCAAATGCAGAAAAAACTTTTTGGTGCAAATGAGTGAAAAGATGCGACTCGCGTCATAACAGATGTGACTTTGCGGCAAAAAACCTCACAACAAGAAAGTCGCAAGAAATGACGCTACTCGTGTCACAACAAAAAAAAAATTGCACCAAAAATGTCGCAATAAAAAGTAACATTTTGCGTCATCGCGAGCCTAAGCCCACGAAAATTTTGAAAGAAACAGACTCCAAGTCGCAACTAACTGGGAACCCCAGGTAAGTCTAAAAAACACCCATAAACATAATTTCCATGCTGAAACTGTTAGACTGCAAAAGGGAAATACACAGACCTGACTCATGGCAAATATATACAATATACAATTAAAACTTTTAAAGAAAGTGCCAAACATAGCTGAGAGTTTCTTAAAGACACCCATCCACATATATCAGACAGCCAAACCAGTACTGAAACATATCACCAGAAGTAATGGTAGAGGAGTACAATGTCGATCTGTAAAGGGAGGCAGCAGATGAATCCCTGCGACCGATTACAGAAAGCCTTAGAATAGATTTCCCATAGGTGAAACCATGAAATCAACAGGCAATACTACCTCTGGGGGAAAAAACACAAGCGCAACCCAGATTCAAGGAAGTAAAACAAAATTTATTAAAACACAGTGTGCTATATTGCACTTACAAGATTGCAGGTAAAAACAGGCACATCAGAGATATCCTGGCCATAAACAGCTTCACTGGCAGCTCAGGATCCACTGTAAGTCTTTCAAAAGTCAAATCTTTGCAGGTTTAAACAGCTGGTTACTTCCAGGGCCAGTAATGTATGCAGATCCTTTTGAAATCTTTTAGCTTAAAACGCTTTAACTCTACGCGTTTCATCTGCCTTCTAAGCAGACTTTGTCAAGAGATTTCCAAACAGAACATCACATCTCTCAGACAAACACTGTACTCTGAGAGGAACTGGGCTTCAATATGCTTAGAAGCGCCTATCACAGAAGAAAATCAAGCACATCTTGCTTCACCACATCCACAAGGAGGCAAAGTTTGTAACACTCAGGTATGAGTGATGTAGGAGGTGTATTTATAGGAATTTTGAGGTTTGGGAAACTTTGGCCCCTCCTGGTAGGAATGTATATCCCATACGTCACTAGCTCATGAACTCTTGCCACTTACATGAAAGAAACTGCAGAATTAGGCCTTGCTGTAAACTCATATTACATAATCTAGTCAATAATTGTACTCAAAAATGACAATTATCTTGTATGTCAAATAAAGTAAGAAGTAAAATAAAAAAATAATATAAGATGACAGTATATGGGGTGTAGGGGTATTGTAAATATACTGATGGAAATAGGCTTAACCATCTTCCTAGGGCAGGCATAAAGTCATGATATACAGTAGTAAATACATACTCCTCTCAAAATGCACACACATACACATTTACATACTTTTTCATACATTAGTTCGTATTGTGCATTGAAGTGTATAACACATATAGTATATCCGAATACCCCTTTCTATAGCAAGTACAAAAAATGGTTTTGATGAAAGCATATATAATTCAAATTATCAGGTCAAAAAGTTGTAATCAAAAGGTGACAGTCATCTTTTGTATAAAAAAATATATAAATGAAATAAGATGACAATAGGTGCCCTGGGCCAAAACAGAATATGATCAAAACTTCAGAAGCATTCTGCTTATGTGGTAGTTATTTCCAATAATTTATCAAATCATACTCTGAGTTGAGCCCCCTTGGCACCCATGTCTGGAGTCTAAAAACCCAAAACATTTCTCTTCTGCCTAGTATCTGGTCTCTGTCTCCACTTCTTGTTGGATTTTGTGCTGAATTTATTCACCCTGAGACCTCTTGGGACAATTTGCATCTTAACATATTTCTCGAATGTCCATATAAAAATTGGAGTTTGCGTTCTTTGATTAGTAGTTTTTCCATCTCATCAAAAAGTTCTCCCAAACAATAAGTGGAGATATCTGTTGAAAAAACTCTTTCCATATCCAAGTTAACATTGCCTCTTTCTGTCACAGGTAGCAGAGAATAAAAGTCAATATTGGATCCCTCCATGTTAAAGAGCTCTCTTTGTGCAAAGTTGCAAAAATGTGTTGCCAGGAAACACAATAATAAATCAATTGAAAGAAATGCATCACAATATTGCACAGTCACTTAGAAACCCAGACATAGAGGCCTATTTATCAAGCCGTCAACCGCAAATACACTGGAATTCTGCAGCGTAATTGTGGAGAGTCTGATTCCCCTTATTTATCAAAGCCTACAGACCAGCAAAAGTTGAAATCCGTGACGTAACATACGATCTGCCGGTCTCAGTCCGACACAGATCGATGCCAACGTCATTACAGATGTTCCGAATGCAAATTCGGCACTATCTGACGACTTTTGCAAGTTATCAAACTGCTAACAGGTACGCTCGCCACTAATCCGGTCCAGCGTACCTGCTTTTCAATCCGCCACCCTGAAGGCCGCGGATGCCATAGGAATTAATGGGAGTCTGAAAGCAGCGAAAGCTTATGTTCGATGCTGCCCGATATCCCATTGATTCCTATGGGAGAATAAAAGTAATGTTTACACCTAACACCCTAACATATACCCCGAGTCTAAACACCCCTAATCTGCCGCCCCCTACACCGCTGCCACCTACATTATACTCATTAATTTTAGATTAGGTTTTGGGCAAGGAAAAAGAGCTAAATGCCCTTTTAAGGGCAATGCCCATACAAATGCCCTTTTCAGGGCAATGGAGAGCTTAGGTTTTTTAGATTAGGTTTTTATTTGGGGGGTTGGTTGTGTGGGTGCTGGGTTTTACTGTTGGGGGGGTGTTTGTATTTGTTTTTACAGGTAAAAGAGATGATTTCTTTGGGGTAATGCCCCGCAAAAGGTCCTTTTAAGGGCCATTGATAGTTTATTGTAGGCTAGGGTTTTTTTATTTTGGGGGGGCTTTTTTATTTTCATAGGGCTCTTAGATTGGGTGTAATTAGTTTAAATATTTGATAATTTATTTTTTATTTTGTGTAACTTAGTGGGGGTTTTTTTGTAACAGTGTTTGTTATTTTGTTTAACTTAGTGTTTGCTATTTTGTGTAACTTAGTTGTTAGTTTTTGGTAACTTTCCAATTTTTAATAGTAGATTTAAATTATTTGAGTAGGGTTAGGTTTTTAACTATATAATAGATTTAATTTGTAGCTTAATGTAATTGTAGTATAACAGGATAGATTATTTAATTCTAAAGTTAAGTTTAAAATTATTATAAGATAGGGATGAGTTAATATTTAATGTAAAGTTAAGTGGTTGTTCGGTTTAGGGGTTAATAGGTTAATTTAGTTTATGGCGTTGTGGGGGGCTGGCGGTTTAGGAGTTAATAGGTTTAGTAAGTGGTAGTGATGTGGGAGGCCAGGGGTTTAGGGGTTAATACATTTATTAGTTGCGGTGGGCTCCGGGAGCGGCGGGATAGGGATTAAACATTTTAGTATAGTGGCGGTGTTTAGTGACAGGGTATAAATAAAGCTGTGAAAAAGCTGAATAGCAGCGAGATCGATGACTGTTTAGTTAACAACAGTCCGCTGCTCATCGCCCCGTACTTGGTGCGCGGCTTTTTGACAGCTTTTTTGTTAAATATGGAGAGCGTATTCAGGTCCGCGGCTGCGATGTTAGGCAATGTCAGGCAAGTGTATTGGTGCCGTTGAATGCAAGAAAGTTGACGGCTTGATAAGTAGGCCTCATAGCCTGTAATCCTTCCTCGAAAGTCCCTTAATGAGCATCATGGACAAAAAGAATTGCATTAAAAGTATTGCAAATCCCTTCAAATTTATAGAGAGAAGGAATTGCGAGCTCCCTTCTCTCTACACATTTGAAGATTAGCTCCAGAGCAGGACTACAGAAATTGGCCCAGACCGATCAGATGTTTGGACACCCCCCCAAGAGAATTGGACGCCGCTACTAGCGGCAGCATTGTTTGCATGCTGAAGCAGGAGAGAGCCCTAAAGGACAGCTACTGAGAAGGCACTAGAAGAGCGGTAAGTGGGCACAGCCATAGGCTGTTTTGGGCACAGGTTACTTTAAGGGCTCCACCCCCGCCGGAGAAAGTGTGCGTTTGATATACGCATAACCAAGTGAGCCAGGTAGCGTGGGTTCAGTGTGAGAAACTCTCTGTTTAGCAATTTCTACACTTACTGGGATTTGCAATACTTTCAATGCAATTGTTTTTTTCCGTGATGCTCATTAAGGGACTTTAGATGAAGGATTACAGACTATGTCTGGGTTTCTAAGTGACTGTGCAATATTGTGATACATTACTTTCAAGTGTGTGTGTGTGTGTATATATATATATATATATATATATATATATATATACACATACACACACACACACACTAGTGTTAAAGCCGGTGTACACGGGCCAAAATGTCCCCCTCCAAGATCCTTTCCCTAGCCTTTATTCCCCCCCCCCTCCACTCTAGGATCCCCCTGTACATCCTTCTCCTTCCTCCCCCCTCCCTGCTGCTCTTAGCATACATTTCTTCTGTAGTGCTGTAGTGTTCCCGCCCCCCTTCAGTGATGGGCTGTCCACCCGCCTCCCTCCTAACCCTCCCATGCCACCAATGATCAGCACCACCGCTACCCGATGCAGAGAGGAAAACACAACTGTTTTGTTTGTGGGTGGGTTCACAAGGCAGAAGCAGAGAGATAATCTATAGAGGGTATCTGTGGGTAACCGGGTCGCAACAGGACTCTGGGATAGTGGAGCTTCGGTTACCTTGGTGAGTCCAGGAATGGTAAAGCTCGAGAACATTATACCAGGGAGGACTGTGCCTGTGGCACAAGTATACCTTGACTGGGTGTGGGAAAAGGTTTGCGGAATATCCCTGTTGATGTTTCACTGTGGGATGATTTGGGCCGGATGCTTTGACAGTATGTCCCAGAAGACAACACCTGCAACCTGGAAGAGTCAACAGAGGGCCCAGCACCAACTGAGGTACTGTGTAAGACTTTGGGGGACCAGGAGGGGAGGCTGGGGATGGAAAACTCTCTAACTGCACCAGGGCCGGAGGTATCCTACCAAAGGATGGAGAATACTTCCCTTAAAAAAAAAGTATTTTTCCAGCCACCAGTTAAACTTTAAAAAGACCTTTATTCATTTCTTACAGGGTCCATCATATCAACAACGTTTCAAACCTATGCCAGGTTCTTAATCATGTCTTTAAGAACCTGGCATAGGTTTGAAACGTTGTTGATATGATGGACCCTGTAAGAAATGAATAAAGGTCTTTTTAAAGTTTAACTGGTGGCTGGAAAAATACTTTTTTTTGGATATACATTGGGGTCTGGCTAACCCTCTTCCCGTGCCCCAGAAGGAAAATAGGTGCTGTCTTTCATTATCATATTCAGAATACTTCCCTTAAACATGGTTGCTGGTAGGGGGAGCTGAGGGTAAATGAAGCGCTGTCTGTGTTTAAACCAGTAATGTCTTGTTATAGAGAGGGGGGATGTATTGTAAATTATTGTGGCAATATTGATTCTATTGAACATGCCTAGGGTTAATGCAAATTTACCTGAGCTTGAACCAGTAATGTCTTGTTCCAGTGAAAAGGGATATACGGCCATTGATGATTACAATGCGTGCCAAGCGCTAGGTCCTAGAGTAAATGAAGTGATGGGAGAGCTTGGTTTACCCCTGCTTAGGAGTGATAGTAGGGGCAGAGAGAGAAGGATGCCCTGGAGGTTCCTGAATGATGTGAGAGTGTGGTGCCTGATGTATTGTGTGGAAATGTGAGAGGGCAGACCCTACTGTGCTTGAACTAGTATTGCATGCCTAAGAGGGGGGGGGAAGGTATTGAATGTGCAGTGCCAGGACCTAGTGAAAGGACACTGGTAGCTGGGATTGCTATACCCCAGGAAAAGGTAGGATGTGTTGAGTGGGGTAAAGTGGCCAATGTTACATATCTGGTGCCTTAGTGTGGTGTGCCAGCTGAGTGTGGTGAACAGGGGGCAGGAGAAGAGGCTTTGTCTCTAGTTCACTCTGAGGTAAAATGCACTCTTAGGATCAATTTATTAAGCAGCAGATGCTGCTTTGGAGCCCCATCACTTCAAGTCCGCCTGAAACAGATGTTAAGAAGCAGCGGTTGTAAAGTGGCAGACTGAAATCATCCCGATCTGATCAGGATGATTGACGGCCGCTGCTAGCGGCCGAATGGCCGCCAGTGAGCAGGGGGCGGCATTGCACAAGCATTTCACCAGAAATGCTTGTGCAATGTTAAATACCAACGGCGTATGCTGTCCGCATTTAGCGAGGTCGAGCAGACATGATTCGCTACAGCGAATCATGTCCACACGACCTTTGTTAAATCTACCCCTTAGTGAGTGAGGTCAGGCTCAGTTATGCAGTAGGCAAGTAGAACAGACG
Source organism: Bombina bombina (assembly GCF_027579735.1). Classification (NCBI taxonomy): domain Eukaryota; kingdom Metazoa; phylum Chordata; class Amphibia; order Anura; family Bombinatoridae; genus Bombina; species Bombina bombina. The sequence continues at coordinate 603,419,953 of NC_069501.1, forward strand.
ACAGGCATGTGTCAGTCAGGCTCTGAAAAAGCATTGCATATGCAAGTAGGAGTGAATGGCACAACTGGAGTAGAGACCAGAGTACCCTCTGACCTGTTAGAGAGGGTAGGACAGAATGGGACAGTGTGTCTGTAACCCCACCCTGCAGTGATAGCATATGGGAATAAAAGGGGGAGGGAGATGGGACTTCCCCCTACAACTCTCCCATAGTTGTGTGTGCCCTGGATGGAGAATGTGTGAGCCCAGCAGCTACAGTGACAAGTGAACCTGCTATACCTACAGAGCATACAGGGGTAGGTGTGAACAGTGGACTGTCTGGCATAAGCTGTGTAATGACTGCCCTTATTACCTAGTAAGTCACCCTCAGGGGGCTTTAGAACCCTTAATGAGTGAGAGAGCAAGGAGAGTGTGATATCCAGCAAGGGAGTTCCCTCCAAAAGGGAAATTATGTCAGCTGATGCTAAATGCTGCAGTGGGCAAAAGAATGCATAGGGTGTGCGAGATGGGCAGAATTGGTATTATGAATGGGGAAAGACTAGGGTTCAGGTAGACATAGAGGCTCAGCATGGGCTGACCCCCTCTCTCCACCATCTTAAAGGAGGAGGTGTCATGATACACTCATGAGGAGTAGTAATACATTGATTAGCTACCCAGCAGAGATTGTATGGTGTCTCAGCATTACCAGGGTTAATCTGAAATGTCCTTACTTTGTGTAACATCTGCATTTGTTAAAGAATGCAGTGATCTAAAGACTCCCCATCCTTCCTCCTCCTGGTGCCTGCAATCTCTTGGTACCTTGGTTTAGGGACTTGCATGGAATGTTTTAAATAATCGTAAATTAACTCAAGAACGGTGGTCTTGACAAGACAAAGGGAGTCTGAGATATAATTGAATGTTACAGAAAAAGTATTCAGAACTTGCCTGGGACAGAAGCAGTAACATAAGAAGGAAGTTCTCCACAGACCTACTGAAAGTTTTGTAATAAGTATAGGTATTGTGTTTAGTTTATGTCCCATTTTATTTTAAAGAACTATATCTTTACATATTCTTGTTCTTTTGTATGTATTCTGTTTTTTAGAATTTGGCACTGTGTAACTTGTATTTGTCTTTTCTTATTAAACATATAAATAATCTAATTCTGTATTTGGGCTCTAGTATCTGAATTCACTCTGAAGAGACAGGGTTAAAGGCACATTACCTAATTGTAAGTCGTGTGAGTTATTGGGTTTCCAGGACACCCTTATCCAAAACTCTTAGTGGTGGCATCATTGTTAATCTGGGTGGTGTAGGCAGGATTTGGGGGTTAATTCGGTGTCCATTTAGGTCCTTTGTAGAGGTAAAGGGAACCAGAGGCTGAGTGCTATTAACCCCTTCATGCCCACACTCTCCGCATAGTGACAGCTGGGTGGATAGGCTTCGTTGTTACAGATGTATTAAATTGTATAGAATGCTGCAGATTTGATAATAGGAGTAAATTGGAAATATGTATTAAACTGTATGTTATATCTGAATCATGAAAGAAAAAATAAATGGGTTTCATGTCCTTTTAAAAAGCATGTGCATGTCTAGATAGATATACTTCACGTGCAAGTGAAGGGTGAAAGCTCTCATTGAAAACATTGATATATTTTTACTATAATCATCTTTGCTAATGCAAGGGAATTGTAAACATGCTGTTAGTCAAAATTGAAATGTACTCGTGCATTTTAGTTTGGGCTAGAAAGTCCCTTTAAATTGGTATCAAATAAGCTACGTTGTATCTCATTGACACGAATATAGCAATTTAGTTAAGACATTCACAAACACTACTCTAAACTGCATTGTTTATCATTTATATAACACTCTGTGAAATATATCCACTATGTCAACTGCAAAACATCCCCCAAAAGATTGCTCCTATAGGACAAAAGCAGCGGAATATTGCAATTAGTAGCGCATTCTGCCCCTTGTACACATATTATGATAAGCACTGGTTAGTGGACGAGCAAATAACTATCGTTATCTGAAATTCAAGATCAGGTCACCTCGTCACATACGGTTTTACGTACAGCAACAATAACCAGCAGTACTGTGCGTCACGCAAGCCCCTCCCCTGCCTCACCTTGGCCCTCTTCCGACGACCGTTCTTCCGCCCATCGGACAGACCTATGACTTCAGCGTTCTCTGTTTCTAATTCTAACTGACTTGTGTCTGAAAAAGCTCCATTGACTAAGGAGGCCATAACAAATATCAATAATGTTGCAGCGCGTTCACAGAATATCCTCACTGTCGCTTGGGGTGGAGCTGCTAAGCCCCGTTACACAAGCAGTTGACACAGCATACACAACGCTGGATGGCAAAGGGGCGGGTGCAGCTTGTGTAACCAATTGGAAACTAGACCGCATGTGTTCTATCCAATAGTATTGATGTAAAGGCGGAATTTGTGGTTACAACCAATAGAACGTTCATAAAAACATGGTGTGGCAGTGTGTCTTCTTCATTTTTAATTTCTTATGGCTCGTAGGAGTACTAGGAGAATACTAAAGTAAGTTGTTGCCGCTGGCTACGTCTCGCGGGGCAACTTGTTATTAAACCAAACAATGGACTTATGATCACGGTTATGTTATCTATTACGTTGTGCCAGGGATGAGTTAGGAACTGCAAACCTACATGGCTTTTTGTGGCCTGCCAGCGCAACAAGTTCACGTTAATTTAAAATTAGAATGTGAAGGTGCAGAACAATATACATCTGCTAACTGCACGTATTCAAATGTTTTTTTTGGTAACTTTTATTTATTCCTGTTACGACGTACGTACAAAAAAATACAATAGGATTGTCAAGGTTTATGGCTTGACACTCGATGCGAACTGCCTGAATTTTTACAGCTTATATTGACTGCTTTTTAAATTCTTTTTGGACTGGAATTACACATGAATGTACCTACGCCAGTATTGGCACCGATTGATGTTTATATAACAGAATATTGAGTGTTTTTGTTTATATTGTAAAATACAATAAATGGTACATACAATATTCAGAAACAGACCACACTAACAGTAGTGGCAAGACATAATTCCCCCTCCATGGTTAGCAGCATTGTACCAATACTGTAAATTTTAAAACCTAAACACAAAAGTACTATATAACTGCTTGCATTTCAGTCTTGCAGTAGAACATGCACAGACATAAATACAAACAATGAACACAATAATAATCAAAAAAATTACACAAAATGCCCCAAAATACATACTCCAGTCAAAAAACCTTTAGGTCTCCAATGAGTCATTATAAATACAGAGCGTCTTCTATACTACTAGATATTCCTAATCCTCCCAAATATTCCATTCCCCTTGGAGATTCGCTTCTAATGTGTATACTGCATGTCTAAAATGCACTAATATCTGTAATCTAGTTGGCAAGTCTAAAAAATCTAAATATAGTTTTAATTTCTTAAGGAAGCCAGGCACTCTAAGGGCAAGATTTATCAAAGAGAGAATAAGAAAATTCTCACATTTGTCTTAAAAACCTCACAAATGATATCACCATATTTATGATAGGTTATGCGCCAATAAAGTCGCAACTTTTCATATGTGCGAACAAATTGACTCATAACCATTCGCAAGTCTTAAAGGGACACTCAGGTTAAATTAAATTTTCATGATTCAGATACAGCATGTACTTTTAAACAACTTTCCAATTTACTTCCATTAAAAAAAATGTGCACAGTCTTTTATATTTACACTTTTTGAGTCACCAGATCCTACTGAGCATGTGCAAGAATTCACAGACTACACGTATATGCATTTGTGATTGGCTGATGGTGGTCACATGATACAAGGGGAGTGGAAATATACATAACTTTGAAATTTGTTTTAAAAAAATCTACTACTCAATTGAAGTTCAGACTAAGTGCTATTGCATTGACTTCTTATCTTGCATTTGTTGATTATGCAAATTTAATGTGTTGACTGGTCCTTTAAGTATATACGAATAAGTTGTCTGGAAATGCCTAATACTTGTATTAATCTCTATTGGCATTTTAAAATGCCCGTATATGTTCGCAGTTCTCATATATTTATGAAAAGTGGTGCATGTAATATTCACTGCTTTTAATTTAGCCAATTTGCACGTTGCGAGGAGTGAAAAAACATAATTTATGTAAGAACTTACCTGATAAATTAATTTCTTTCATATTAGCAAGAGTCCATGAGCTAGTGACGTATGGGATATACATTCCTACCAGGAGGGGCAAAGTTTCCCAAACCTCAAAATGCCTATAAATACACCCCTCACCACACCCACAATTCAGTTTAATGAATAGCCAAGAAGTGGGGTGATAAGAAAGGAGCGAAAGCATCAAAAATAAGGAATTGGAATAATTGTGCTTTATACAAAAAAATCATAACCACCACAAAAAAAGTGTGGGCCTCATGGACTCTTGCTAATATGAAAGAAATGAATTTATCAGGTAAGTTCTTACATAAATTATGTTTTCTTTCATGTAATTAGCAAGAGTCCATGAGCTAGTGACGTATGGGATAATAAATAAATACCCAAGATGTGGAACTTCCACGCAAGAGTCACTAGAGAGGGAGGGATAAAATAAGACAGTCAATTCCGCTGAAAAATAATAATCCACAACCCAAAACAAAAGTTTTAATCTCAATAATGAAAAAAACTGAAATTATAAGCAGAAGAATCAAACTGAAACAGCTGCCTGACGTACTTTTCTACCAAAAACTGCTTCAGAAGAAGAAAACACATCAGAATGGTAGAATTTAGTAAAAGTATGCAAAGAAGACCAAGTTGCTGCTTTGCAAATCTGATCAACAGAAGCTTCATTCCTAAACGCCCAGGAAGTAGAAACTGACCTAGTAGAATGAGCCGTAATTCTTTGAGGCGGGGATTTACCTGACTCTACATAAGCATGATGAATCAAAGACTTTAACCAAGACGCCAAAGAAATGGCGGAGGCCTTCTGACCTTTTCTGGACCCAGAAAAGATAACAAATAGACTAGAAGTCTTTCTAAAATCTTTAGTAGCTTCAACATAATATTTCAAAGCTCTTACTACATCCAAAGAATGTAAAGATCTCTCCTTTGAATTCTTAGGATTAGGACACAATGAAGGAACAACAATTTCTCTACTAATGTTGTTAGAATTCACAACCTTAGGTAAAATTTTAAATGAAGTCAGTAACACTGTCTTATCCTGATGAAAAATCAGAAAAGGAGATTCACAAGAAAGAGCAGATAACTCAGAAACTCTTCTAGCAGAAGAGATGGCCAAAAGGAACAGAACTTTCCAAGAAAGTAATTTAATGTCCAGAGAATGCATGGGTTCAAACGGAGGAGCTTGTAAAGCCCTCAGAACCAAATTAAGACTCCAAGGAGGAGAGATTGACTTAATGACAGGTTTGATACAAACCAAAGCCTGTACAAAACAATGAATATCAGGAAGATTAGCAATCTTTCTGTGAAAAAGAACAGAAAGAGCAGAGATTTGACCTTTCAAGGAACTTGCAGACAAACCTTTATCCAAACCATCCTGAAGAAACTGTAAAATTCTAGGAATTCTAAAAGAATGCCAGGAGAATTTATGAGAAGAACACCAAGAAATGTAAGTCTTCCAGACTCGATAATAAATCCTCCTAGACACAGATTTACGAGCCTGTAACATAGTATTAATTACTGAGTCAGAGAAACCTCTATGACTAAGAATCAAGCGTTCAATTTCCATACATTCAAATTTAATGATTTGAGATCCTGATGGAAAAAAGGGCCTTGAGATAGAAGGTCTGGTCTTAACGGAAGAGTACAAGGTTGGCAACTGGCCATCCGAATGAGATCCGCATACCAAAACCTGTGAGGCCATGCTGGAGCCACCAGCAGTACAAACGAACGTTCCATTAGAATTTTGGAAATCACTTTTGGAAGAAGAACTAGAGGCGGAAAGATATAGGCAGGATGATAATTCCAAGGAAGCGACAACCCGTCCACTGCCTCCGCCTGAGGATCCCTGGATCTGGACAGATACCTGGGAAGTTTCTTGTTTAGATGAGAGGCCATCAGATCTATTTATGGAAGACCCCAGATTTGAACAATCTGAAGAAATACCTCTGGGTGAAGGGACCATTCGCCCGGATGTAACGTCTGGCGACAGATAATCCGCTTCCCAATTGTCTACACCTGGGATGTGAACCACAGAGATTAGACAGGAGCTGGATTCCGCCCATACAAGTATCCGAGATACTTCTTTCATAGCCTGAGGACTGTGAGTCCCACCCTGATGATTGACATATGCCACGGTTGTGACATTGTCTGTCTGAAAACAAATAAACGATTCTCTCTTCAGAAGAGGCCAGAACAGAAGAGCTCTGAAAATCGCACGGAGTTCCAAAATGTTGATTGGTAATCTCGCCTCCTGAGATTCCCAAACCCCCTGCGCTGTCAGAGATCCCCATACAGCTCCCCAACCTGACAGACTCGCATCTGTTGAGATCACAGTCCAGGTTGGACGAACAAAAGAAGCCCCTTGGACTAAACGATGGTGATCTATCCTCCACGTCAGAGAGTGTCGTACATTGGGATTTAAGGATATTAATTGTGATATCTTTGTATAATCCCTGCACCATTGGTTAAGCATACAAAGCTGAAGAGGTCGCATGTGAAAACGAGCAAAGGGGATCGCGTCCGATGCAGTAGTCATGAGACCTAGAATTTCCATGCATAAAGCTACCGAAGGGAACGATTAAGACTGAAGGTTTCGACAGGCTGAAACCAATTTCAGACGTCTCTTTTCTGTTAGAGACAAGGTCATGGACACTGAATCTATTTGAAAACCCAAAAAGGTTACCTGAGTCTGAGGAATCAATGAACTCTTTGATAAATTGATCGATCCTCCAACCATGTCTTTGAAGAAACGACACAAGTTGATTCGTATGAGATTCTGCAGAATGTGAAGACTGAGCAAGTACCAAGATATCGTCCAAATAAGGAAATACCGCAATACCCTGTTCTCTGATTACAGAGAGAAGGGCACGAGAACCTTTGAAAAGATCCTTGGAGCTGTTGCTAGGCCAAACGGAAGGGCCACAAACTGGTAATGCTTGTCTAGAAAAGAGAATCTCAGAAACTGAAAGTGATCTGGATGAATCGGAATATGAAGATATGCATCCTGTAAATCTATTGTGGACATATAATGCCCTTGCTGAACAAAAGGCAAAATAGTCCTTATAGTTACCATTTTGAATGTTGGTATCCTTACATAACGATTCAATATCTTTAGATCCAGAACTGGTCTGAAGGAATTCTCCTTCTTTGGTACAATGAATAGATTTGAATAAAACCCCAGACCCTGTTCCAGAACTGGCACAATTACTCCAGCCAACTCTAGATCTGAAACACATTTCAGAAATGCCTGAGCCTTCACTGGATTTATTGGAATGCGAGAGAGAAAAAATCTCTTCGCAGGCGGTCTTACCTTAAAACCAATTCTGTACCCTTGTGAAACAATGTTCTGAATCCAAAGACTGAATCGAATTGATCCAAATGTCTTTGAAAAATCGTAACCTGCCCCCTACCAGCTGTGCTGGAATGAGGGCCGCACCTTCATGTGGATTTAGGAGCTGGTTTTGACTTTCTAAAAGGCTTGGATTTATTCCAGATTGGAGAAGGTTTCCAAACAGAAACCGTTCCTTTAGGGGAAGGGTCAGGCTTCTGTTCCTTATTCTGACGAAAGGAACGAAAACGATTATCAGCCCTATATTTACCTTTAGATTTTTTGTCCTGAGGCAAAAAAGTTCCTTTCCCCCCAGTAACAGTTGAAATAATAGAATCCAACTAGGAACCAAATAATTTATTACCTTGGAAAGAAAGAGAAAGCAAAGTTGACTTAGAAGACATATCTGCATTCCAAGTTTTAAGCCATAAAGCTCTTCTAGCTAAAATAGCTAAAGACATATACCTGACATAAACTCTAATGATATCAAAGATGGCATCACAAATAAATTTATTAGCATGTTGAAGAAGTTTAACAATGCTATGAGTATTATGGTCTGATACTTGTTGTGCTAAAGCCTCCAACCAAAAAGTGGAAGCAGCAGCAACATCAGCCAAAGAAATAGCAGGCCTAAGAAGATTACCTGAACATAAATAAGCTTTCCTTAGAAAGGATTCAATCTTCCTATCTAAAGGAAGCCTAACAGCCCACAGGGAAAAAAGTCAATTGAAACAATTTTTAAGGTAAGAAAAAAATTGAATATTCATATGCATTATCCCAAATAATGAAACTGACTGTCTGAAATAAGGAATATTGATCATCCTGAATCATGGCAAATATAAGTTTAAAGACATATATTTAGAACTTTATATATAAAGTGCCCAACCATAGCTTAAAGTGTCACAAAAAATAAGACTTACTTACCCCAGGACACTCATCTACATATAGTAGATAGCCAATGGTACATAAGAGTATATCGTCGATCTGAAAAGGGAGGTAAGAGATGAATCTCTACAACCGATAACAGAGAACCTATGAAATAGATCCCATAGAAGGAGACCATTGAATTCAAATAGGCAATAATCTCTTCACATCCCTCTGACATTCACTGCACACAGAGGAAAACCGGGCTCCAGCCTGCTGCGAAGCACATATCAACGTAGAATCTAGCACAAACTTACTTCACCACCTCCACTGGAGGCAAAGTTTGTAAAACTGAATTGTGGGTGTGGTTAGGGGTGTATTTATAGGCATTTTGAGGTTTGGGAAACTTTGCCCCTCCTGGTAGGAATGTATATCCCATACGTCACTAGCTCATGGACTCTTGCTAATTACATGAAAGAAATAAAGAGCAATATTGTTGTTTGTCTGGAAGGAAAATTAAAATATGTCTTTTTCTTGCTGTATCTAGGGTTAGAAATTGTCCACAACAAGGCGAGAACCTGAATAATAATATATAATCCTATATAATAAAAGGCCAAGTGTGTTTGTCCGAAGCTGTCATGCGCAGTAGAGACAGCACAATGACAAACACACCTGGCCTTTGAGTCTATACTTGAGCTGCGGCGGAAGTAGGTGTGATCAGGGAGTGTGGCCAGACGTGAAGGGGGCGTGGTCTGACTTGAAGGGGGCGTGGTCGGCGCTCACGCAAGATAGAGGGGAGAGAGATAGAGAGGGGGGGGGAGATAAAAAGAGGGGGGGGGAGAGAGAGAGAAAGGGGGGGAAAAGAGAGCGCAAAAGAGAGGGGAGAGAGAGCGCAAAAGAGAGGGGGTAGAGAGAGAGCGCAAAAGAGAGGGGGAGAGAGAGCGCAAAAGAGAGGGGGAGAGAGAGCGCGCAAAAGAGAGGGGGAGAGCGCAAAAGAGAGGGCAGAAAGAGAGCGCAAAAGAGAGGGGGAGAGAGAGCGCAAAAGAGAGGGGGAGACAGAGAGCACAAAAGAGGGGGGAGAGAGAGCGCAAAAGAGAGGGGGAGAGAGAGAGGGCAGAAAGAGAGGGGGAGAGAGAGAGCGCAAAAGAGAGGGGGAGAGAGCAGAAGAGGGGGGCTAAAGAGAGGGAGAGAGACAGCAAAAGAGAGGGGGGAGAGAGAGTGCAAAAGAGAGGGTGGAAGAGCACAAAAGAGAGGGGGGGAAAGAGCGCAAAAGAGAGGGGGGAGAAAGAGAGTGCAAAAGAGGGGGAAGAGAGCGCAAAAGAGAGGTACGGGGAGGGTGCAAAAGAGAGGAGAGAGAGAGAGTGCAAAAGAGAGGGGAGAGAGAGATCGCAAAAGAGAGGGGGGAGAGAGCGCCAAAGAGGGGGGAGAGAGAGCGCAAAAGAGAGGGGGGAGAGAGAGCGCAAAAGAGAGGGGGAGAGAGAGCGCAAAAGAGGGGGGGAGAGAGAGCTCAAAAGAGAGGGGGAGAAAGCGCAAAAGAGGGGGAGAGAGCGCAAAAGAGAGGGGGAGAGAGACAGCAAAAAAAGAGGGGGGAGAGAGAGAGCAAGGGGTGGGACCGCTGTACTGCAAAAAATGGCCCGTGTGAACGGGCTTTAGGACTAGTATATTATAAAAAAAGTAAAATAATTTAAGTGCAATTGAAATAAGTGTATTAAAAAGAACGAAGATGAGCTCCAAAAAACGGCAACCTTCCTTAATGAAAGAGAGCCAAAGAAGGGGCAAAATAAAAATAACTTTAAAGGGACACTGAACCCAAGTTTTTTCTTTTGTGATTTAGATAGAGCATTAAATTTTAAGCAACTTTCTTATTTACTCCTATTATCAAATTTTCTTTCTTCTCTTGGTATCTTTATTTGAAATGCAAGAATGTAAGTTTAGATGCCGGCCCATTTTTGGTGAACAACCTGGGTTGTCCTTGCTGATTTGTGAATACATTTATCCACCAATAAAAAAGTGCTGTCCAGGGGCATGGCCAAGCAACTATCATGGAAGGACGCACAATTTGCAGCTCCTTAAGAATTTTTTTTTTTGATGGGCTGATTTTACTGTCTATGGACTTTAGTTACAGCGGTGACCTCTCCTATAAGAAGCATGAGCTTAAGGCGAGTAACAGGAGCACATCTTTAGCCACATTAAAAGTCCTTCTAACTTAAGACTCAGAAGGCTGCGGCCTACTCGCATGAGCCTGACGTCTCCCCCCGGCTACCTGGGTTAAGGGGCCGTGCACAGAGCGAAAAGGGAAGCCCAGAGAGCATACTTGGCTATCACTCTGCCGTGAACCGCCTTCTAAGCCTATCGGTTAACTATGGCCCAGACCTATAGCCTGACGTGGGACGCTCTGGCGGAGCTACTGCGGTCTCACTACAACAGGCTAGAGCAACGCATCGAGTTAATACTTAAAGGTCAGCGATACAAGGAACCACTACAAGATAAGCACTGCGATACCGAAGGCGCAACCTCCCATGCCACAGCTGAAGTCTTACCTCACAGAATGATTGCGGCGAAAAGGCGGCCTATTCAAAGTGAGCTAAGTAGCAGCCGAGCGCACACTGAAGTGATCGCCCTAGCGCGGAGGCCCTCTAGTACCGTAACTACAAAGCGACCATTACAGCAGCTGAACCACCGGAGGTCCACAAAGAGACTTATGCACAAGAGGTCTCTGTTGTTTAAAAGACAAAGCAGACTTAAGGGACCAGGAATGTCTGGGACTAAAAGGATACTGGACATACCGTATCAGTCAATTCACGCTGAACTGTTAAGTGCACAAAACTCTATGAGAACCCCATCCACAGGGGTTTATTTGGATGACTTGTATGCAATAGGTTTAGCAAAAGTAGGAGTAGGATGAGTCTGAGAGTTTATTTCAGGATGTGTGGTGCACGGTAGTGGGGTCCTGACTACACTGCTTACTGCGCAGTAGCCTTACTACTGAGGCTCTCTTACTAATTTTTCACTTCCGTGTGGTTGGACGCAGTGCTGTGCCCCTCATCTTGCCGCCAGATTAATGAAGACTCTATGTCTGATAATCTATTACATGATTGTGTTTATCTTGAAGAAATTGCCTAAGTTTTAAGGGCTCCATGTACTAAGCAGTCAGCGAGCTACCCGCAACAAATCTCGCGTCAAAATTCGCAAACTGATATGTACAAAGCCGTCAATTATGTTAAAACTCGCATCTTTAAAATTGCGAGCGTACTTATCCGCCAAACCTCGCTACCGCTCCATTTTTCACTGTAATTAGACACATTTGACCACCAACTCGCCAAAAACGAATGTACTAAAAAATCTATTTGTCCGCTCGCTACAATTTCCGCTCCCATCTCGTTATTTTTGCCTCGCCACCTTTTAGGTGGCGGGCAAGGTACAAAACAATAGGAAAGTCAATCTAGACGCCAGTCTAGACATATATAAAAGGCAGTAATATCAGCATTGTACAGCATAACTGGCGTCTAATTTGTCTCTCATTTCCATGTACATAAATTGCGCCAAATTTGTCGACTGTAATTAAAGAGTAATCTATATTTTAAATTTGTATTGTATAGTTGTCAATCTTTATAATTATTTTTATATTAATATTTATATATTATCAGATCCAGATGAAGCCATATCCAAATTGTAAATAAATATTACAAAAATAACGCTGTTATCACTCTTCAAAAAATTTAGAACAATAATAAAGTTGTTTAGATAAATTTAACTTTTATAGGAGCAAAATTCTATTCCCGCGACTACTATGATGTTCGTGACACCTTGCATGTCACGTGTTAATAATTGGCCAGACAATTCAACTGAAAGTTAAAAGTACATCAGCTTAGTCGCGGCGAGCGAGACATCAAATTTATCAATAATCCGCCACTGCTCGCGGCGGGCTAGACTTGTCTATTTATTGGGGGATTATTAGTACATAGTGACAGCGGACACCATTTCGCCCGCGGCGAGTAACGGCGAGTTTATCCGCGTCTAAAATGACGGATGAATTGACGGCTTAGTACATGGAGCCCTAAGTATCCTGTTCATCTACTATAATCTACCTATTACCATACCCTAAAGCTTTCTTGTATAGAAGGGTTAACTAGTGGGGTTTCAATTATTGTTTGTTAGACAACATGCCTTTGAATACTGGTGTGCATGCTACAGCAGAATCTAAATATTTATGCTTATATGTTAACTAGTTCGATTGTTTAAACGATATATAACTATATATAATGTTCTGCAGGTTTGCCATATCCATATAATGATGTTCAGACCCATTTAGATTGGTAAGAAGAGTAACATGGATGCCCTGATGCCCACTATAGTTAGATTTAGTATGTATTTATTTTATTTATTTATCCATTTTTATTTGACAAGAGCAGCCCTAGGTCGCCTAGAGCATACCTACAGACTCACGAATCCTAACATGTTTAGTACTAGTATGTGTTCAGACCTTCGCATAGTATACAAACGATTTGCGCAGCTACCCACCTATAATGATATTGATTTATGATTGCTTTCCCTTTGCCAAGCTCTGTTAATTTGGCAGAGTTGAGTAGTCTCTGCCCTGTTCAGTAACTTGTTACTGAGCCTTCCACTGTGAATGTTGAATTAGATAGACATGTGCCCTCCCGCACCCTACGGGGTTTTATTATTTGTTCTGGGACCCACCCGAGGTCCGTGTGCCATAGGAGGGTAAGTGTTGAAGATGGGTCCATAAGGGACCTATCTCCAGTTCGAACCCCCAACTTAGATGGTTTCATTATGGCCCTGAAGAGGCCTCTACTGTTTAACTGAGGACTGGGGGGAAAAAACAAGAAAATTTGAGGGAAGTGTCAGAGTTGCTCACCTAGAATTGTACTCTTCATGTTGTAATTTACAGAAGAACTTGTGTTTTGTTAATTTTCTGTTCTGTGAGCAAAACAGTTGTTTGTCTTTGTTTCTCTCAACAAAAATAAAAATTATAAAAAATAAAAGAAAAAGTGCTGTCCAGAGGTCTGAACCAAGAAAAAAATCTTAGATGCTTTCTTTTTCAAAGAAAGATAGCAAGAGAACGAAGAAAAATTGATAATAGGAGTAAATTAGAAAGTTAATTAAAATTGCATGCTCTATCTGAATCACGAAAGAACAAATTTGAGTTCAGTGTCCCTTTAATATATAAGAAATAACATTCTTTTAAACAATCACTTGATTAAAACAATAAACCATTTACCGGTGTCTAAAATTAAAGGGATACTGAACCTAAATGTTTTCTTTTGTGATTCAGATAGAGCATGCAATTTTAAGCAACTTTCTAATTTACTCCTATTATCACATTTTATTCATTCTCTTGGTATCTTTATTTGAAATGCAGGAATGAAAATTTAGATGCCGGCCCATTTTTGGTGAACATCCTGGGTTGTTCTTGCAGATTGGTGGATAAATTCATGTACCAATAAAAAAATGCTGTTCAGAGTTCTGAACCCCCAAAAAAGCTTAGATGCCTTCTTTTTCAAATAAAGATAGCAAGAGAACGAATAAAAATTGATAATAGGAGTAAATTAGAAAGTTGCTTAAAATTGCATGATCTATCTGAATCGCAAAAGAAAAATATTGGGTTCAGTGTCCCTTTAAGATTGATAAATAAAGTGAAAATGACATTTTTGCAAGAAAACTAGGATCAGCCATTCGCTTGACATAGCAAAAAAGTTTTGCCCCAAAAATGTCTCTAGAATTTTGATAAATAATTGCAACATTTTTTACTTCACACATTGCGAACTATTACGAAAATAATCACAACTTTTTAGGCGCATTTTTTCGGGGCTTGATAAATTTTGCCTTAACTGTTACTTTTAGACATTGTGTCAAATTGTCCCCCGGACTAGATTTTGTAATAGCACATTTCAAAGTCATAATAGAGGGGGCATCTTTAAACAGCCACCTACAGAAGATACATTTCCTAGTTAGCATGATAGATATAATAAGAAATATATATATATCTAATATGCATCAGCTTCGATAACCAAAAAGACACCCCACCAGAACACCCTGATCTTAGGGCACTTGCCACATACTGTACGTTAGTAAAGTCCCCCCTCCATATATTTAATCTGTTATGGGTAAGGTCATTTTAATGTATCATGCATAAACAATGATGACAGAGACAACAAGAGAGCTGTAAAACTTGCTCACAGTCACAGAGATACCGACAACAGCGGCCGAACTAAACCACAAAGGAGCTTTTCTGGAATGCAACTTACATTTGTGCACAATCTTGATGTATCACCCTGACCTGTATGTAGAATATGGGTCACACAATGAAACAACTAAAAATATACAAACATATTGTTCTGGGAAATCATAAATTCATTTCTTTCATGGTGGCAAGAATCCACAAGCTTGTTACTGATGGGATATACATTCCTAGCAGGAGGGGTCAAAGTTCCCCAAACCTCAAATGCCAATAATTACACCTCCCACCTCACTCATACCTCCGTTTAACATATAGCCACGTTAGTAAGGTGTATAAGGAGTAATAGCATAAAAAAGAGGAACAGCATAAATAATGTGCTTTATACAAAAAAATCATAACCCCTAAAAAATGGGTGGGTCTCGTGGACTCTAGCCACCATGAAATAATGATTTTATCAGGTAAGTTCTTAGATAAATTATGTTTTCTTTCATATAGGTGGCGTGAGTCCACAAGCTTGTAACTGATGGCATATAATACCCAAGATGTGGAAGTCCATGAGTAAGAAAAAAGGGAGGGATCAAATAAAAACAAGTATAAGGCTGTAATGCTCACTTCATGTTAATTAATAGTATCAGTCTTATAGTGCAACCTAGAAAGAAGGTTTGTATATATGTATATATGCATTTTGAGGTTTGGGAAACTTTGCCCATCCTGGTAGGAATGTATATCCCATACGTCACTAGCTCATGGACTCTTGCCAATTACATGAAAGAAAGGTAGAATAGATCACACCAATCAGTGTGACCTAAAAGTCTAGACAAAACAGCACATATAAGACAGTATAAAACAATATAATATAAAAGTGAAACGAGATACGAACACTCTGTGCAGAAAAATACAAATACATTTATTATTCTAAATATATAAACATATAAAAACACATATACAAAACAGGGGTCCCCATACAGAGTGAATTGCAAAGATATGGCCAAATTAAAAACTCAAGTGGTGCACCACTAATGCTGCAAAGGGCAAAATTGCAAGAATGTCCGAGGCTGCTGGGAAAGCAATAAGCGTGTAAGCATAAGTGTTAGCTAGTTCAGCAAAACAATCAATGCCAGTATGATTATCCAGATGTTGCTGGAAAGCGTGTTATGCAAAACAGACTTGAAATTAGGCTTAAAGTGAAGGTCAATTTTTGGGTTTCATAATACATCATTTTGAAGCTTATAGTATAAACACTGTAGTCGCTCACTTTATCTCTCTAAATAACGGATCATTTGCAAATAAAGAGTTATTATAATGTACCTCCGTTATCGCTCTAATCTCCGCCCATACAGCATTTCCTTATTCAGCTGTTATGACGTCGCATTCTGTCTTTCAAACGGACTACGCTCGTGCACCCGTGTGTTGTCTCTAAATGCGCATGCGTAGCCACATCTAAACAGCGCATGCGTTTTCATTTACCGACCGTAATTAATCCAAAAGTAACACAATCTGTGGGTTAGATGAGCAGCGTATTCATTTGTACCGGTTCTTAGATATCGCTGCTATTTTTCTAGGATGCGGGAGACCGATGGTGCCGATGCAATGTATCAAAAAAATATGACAGCGGAGAATGCATGTGCGTAACATGAACGAGCATGTCTATGATAACGCGCTATTCAATTACACGCATGCGCATATTGTTTCAATGACGAAACAGAAAAGGGGCTGGACGCCACGGGGGTAAACCGAAGATTGAAGAGAAAAACTGTCAATCAATAAAGGCACTGTGACGGGCGGATTGTAATGCTGAAACGGAGCGCATTCAGGTCGTAAAAAATAAAACTTTTTATTGCGTTTTCCTATGATTTCATGAATGAACCTCATACTAATTATATCTAACTTATTGAAAAATGATAAGCACAACCCCGGACTTGACCTTCACTTTAATGAAGCAAGCTCGGCATAGCAGTCAATGTCAGAATCGTTATCCAAATATTGCAGGAAAGTGTATTGCACAAAGCAGACAACAAACAGCTTGGAGTAGAATAAGGTGTATCCACAAGCCTGTATTAATTCTTCAGACAGCCAGACATATCATTAGCAAAGTCACTATAAAACACCCTCTGCATGCGATAAAGTTCAAGCGTATGTATTGCACTCAATCATTCCATATGACACCGGTGCTGCACTTTCAGGTAATAAACAAGATGTGTTCAGCGTTTTACTTGCACAAAACGGACAGATGAATACTTATCCACATGCAGAATGTCACCAACAAGGATTGATCCGCTGGCTGCAGAGGGTGCGTGCGGTAAAGAGGGGGGAATTCCCCTGGCAAGATGAGGTAGCGACAGACCAACGCGTTCCTGTGCGCGTTTCACTCCGCTCTCGTGGTCGCTCTGAGCTTCTTCCGGGTTATGACCTCACCCCAGAGATGTTGCCATTTATTGGATGCAAATATCACATGGTGCTTGAAAGGGCTGCCCAGATTTAAGGAGCCATTACATTACCACATCGATGTAACACTTATGCATTTGGCTTATTAGGCGTTTATTTCTCTTTTTAATGTTTAGTTACATGTTCCCAAGCAGCCTATTTGCAACCTAAGTACTGGGAATGAAGAATTAGCAAATTTTACGACAGTGATAACCATAACCTATTTTGAAATAATGTTTCAAAAAATTATTTTTATGAAACAACAGGAACAGTTAAAATTACATTACAATTAGATTAATACATTAATATCATTAATTGTAAATTACTCGCAGACTGCTGAAATTTGGAGGAAATAAGCAATAAATGTGCTTATTAAAGGGAACGTTACTTTTACTGAATGTTTAGGTTAAGAAGGAGGCAAACTCCAATTTTTCATTTAGACCATTAGGGGACAATGTTTTAAGGTTATACATCCATTTGGTCTCTTTTTGAAGAAGGATTGTGTCTGTTGCCACCTCTTCTACTAGCCTTTACTGATTCAATGCCAATAAATGTTAGACCATCTACTTTGGATCTATGGTACTGTGCAAAATGCCTTGCAATAGGGCTATCAATATTAAAATCTTTAATATCATCTCAATGTTCTGTGAACGGAATTCCCTATACGTTTTCCCTATATAAAACAGGGGACAAGAGCATGATAAGAGATATACCACACCTGTAGTGGACTTAATTTTGTGAAGTTTTTTGGTGCTGGTTTCAAAAGTTTTTGTTTTTCTAACAAATTAACAGCAAACGCAATGATTGCAAGGGGAGCATCCTACAATTCTTTGAGAGTGTGCTTCTAACCAGTTGATTTTAAAAATGGAGATTATCCCTAGAGGATTAAGGATCAGATTGGATCCAGGAATTAATCTAAGGGCAGTTGATGCTAATAATGACTTCCTAGTTAAATGGAATGAAATATTGACTAAATGCTCCCTTGAACTAATTACATTATTGATAGCTGAAGGCGAGAAAAATGGGAAAATTGTAAGGTAGAAGTTGACACTATCTACGAAAAATTACATCATTATGAAAACAATTCCTCTTTTGAGAAACTTAATAGGGAGACCGAGAAACTGATTGAAAAGTTGCAAAGTGAAATTAAATTGAGGAAGAGACGCAAATTGTTTAGGGATCAAGATGACTATAGACTAAATAAAATATATATTTATCGTAATAGAATTAATACTAGAAACTATTACGATTCTGGTACAGACAATTCTGATATCGATTCTGAACCCTGATACTACAACTCTAGCTATTAACCAAGAGTCACACCCTTTAGGGGTAGGACAAAAAGAGGGGGGGAAGCGGCAATACGCAAAGGCACCCACCAGGAAAGAAGAGATGGGGGTGGAGGGAGGAGAAACAGAGGCCATTACATGATAACCAGGAACAGACTAAGATGCAATTAGAACCTGATAAGATATCCCTTTTGGGTGAACCTCCTGGAACCTGTTTATCTAACATTGTAAATCTATCCTCCTTTCCCCTTAATCAAGAACATGTGAAACTTTTAGAGAAAGGACTTTATAGCTTAGACCTTTTTGAGGTCACTAAAGATCTACATCTCTTTGCTCGTAAATTAGCATTGAAGAAAATAATGACCCCATGCACTACCATTGATTTGAGTAGTGGTAGTGATAGGGAAGCCTTACATAATTTGGAAACTCTAGCCTATGAACAATCTCATGAACAAATAGCTATCTGTCCTAGATCTAATTTTAAGAAAAAGTCCATGTATATGCCTTCATTTTCTGCAATACCGAACATATCAGTGTTTGTGCAAAGTGTCTCTGAACAGTTTGCGCAGATACAGACCACTGGTATAGTTAATGACAACTTGTCTTATGGTGAGCGTATAGCCCTAGATGATCTTATTAACCATAAAGAGCTGGTTATAAAACCTGCTGACAAGGGTGGACATGTGGTAATCCTTGATCAGAAATACTATATTGGTAAGGCTATACGCCAACTCTCTGATCTTAATCAATATACTCCAGTGTCCAATCATGACTTTCAGAAATCCCATAATGAGTTACTATTCCTCTTGAATGATGCTAGGAGATCTAACTTGATCACTAGTCAAGAAAAAAGTTACCTATATAATGCAAAACCTAAGATACCAGTTTTCTACTGGATTCCTAAACTTCACAAATGTTTGACACAACCCCCAGGCCGTCCTATCATTGCCGGGATAGGTGGCCCTACTGAAGGAATTAGCAGATACGTGGACTTTTTCTTACAGCCCTTTGTTAATGAATTAAGGACTTTTGTCCAGGATTCAACTGATGTTATTAAAAAACTGGATGGAGTTTTTATAAATTGAACTACTCTAAAACGGAAGTACTACACATTAATATTCCAGAACCAGAGCTGAAACTCCTACAAAGGAATTATGCCTTCCATTGGTCTGCTACCTCTGTCAAACATCTGGGTATTCACCTGAGCCCAAACCCTGAAATCATGATCCAGAAAAATTTTACTGACCGTATTCCTGAGTTCAGGAAGCTTCTTGAAAGCTGGGAATTCAGAGAATTCTCGTGGACAGGGCGGATTGCTGCGGTCAAAATGTCGCTTCTTCCTAAAATCACGTACCTCTTTAGGTGCATAAATCTGACGATCCCGAGACCTATACTCAATAAGCTTCAGAGTCTAATCTCAAGATACGTCCGGAAAGGTGGAAGACCCAGAATCGCCACCACGACGATTCAACAACCTTTAGATAGAGGAGGACTAGCCTACCCTAGTATTCTGATATATCATGATGCCGCTCGTCTGTCTCATCTTGTATGTTGGAGCCTAGAGGTTGACCAGCCTAGATGGTATGAGGTAGAGCAGTCCCTTCTCCCTGGAGCTGTTCTGCTTTCTGACCTTCCTTGGATCCCAGTACATGTCCGTAAAACTTTGCGGATTGAACACCCCCTTATTCTGAACACCCTGCTACACTGGGATACCAGAAAAAACATGGAATCTATTGCCCCACACCCCTCCCCTCTTTATAGGATACGAAATATTTTGATTTCTATGCCTGAGACGCATGTAGGCAATTGGTCTGAGGCTGCTAATGAACCTATCACATCTTTATATAAAAAGGACTCCCTCTTATAATTCGAAGAGGTCAGGGCTAGGCTCTCCATACCCTCATATCTGAACTTTGAATTTATTAGGCTAGCGAGCATCCTCAGGGCTTGGGGACTTTCGGGTCA
The DNA here is from genome assembly GCF_027579735.1 of Bombina bombina. Classification (NCBI taxonomy): domain Eukaryota; kingdom Metazoa; phylum Chordata; class Amphibia; order Anura; family Bombinatoridae; genus Bombina; species Bombina bombina. The sequence goes on from NC_069501.1 coordinate 603,440,178, forward strand.
TCCCACAAGACCTCTCACTAGATGGGAACAAAGATGGAATCTGGGCAAGCTACTCAAAGGCTCTCTCTCTTTCCACTATAATCTACTGGTGGCGCCCATAAAACCAACTAAACATAGTCAGTACAGAGCCTGGGAAAAGGAACTTAAAATTAACATTGAGATCACAATATGGCTTAACGAGCTCATAAGTGCTAAGAAAATCTTACATAGCGCAACCTTGTGGGAGCTTTATTATAAGATAACCACCAGGTGGCACCTCGTGCCGGTCACACTGAATAAATATTATCGAAAGACCTCCCCCCTATGTTGGCGGAACTGCGGTGGCTTGGGCACGCAGGTTCACATCTGGTGGGATTGCCCTATAGTTAGGGGTGCCTGGGGATTTGCATTTGATGTTCTCAGGTCGCTAGACATATCACTGAGCCCAACCCCTTCAGTGGGCCTCCTGCATCATCAGCTTCCATCTATGTCTGATGCTGACAAACATCTTACCCTATACGTCTTGATGGCTACTAAGCTGGCTATTGCCAGGGACTGGAAACAAGCCTCATCTCCTTCACCCAAAAAAATAATTGCCATAATTGATCATATTAGACAGATGGAGGAGTTTGCATTTAGACATCTTAACAAATTAGAACTCTACCTAGAGATTTGGAATAAATGGAGTGAGGCACAGTCCTTGTAGACATTAGGGAAACACACAGTACACGATCACTTACATGAACTTCATCTGTAGAAACCCCCCTAACCCCCTTTTTTTTTTTTTTTTTTTTCTTCCTCTCCCCTCTCCTCCCTTTCTATCCCTCCAGTCCCTTTCCCCCTTTTCCCCTGTGTAATACCCTTAAAAGCCCGAGCACTTAACGCTCTTCTATATGAGCATGCCACTTTTAACTAAAGTAGTAAACTCTCTAATCTTGAATGATGAATTACGCACTGTGTCAAGCAGGATTTGAACCCAATATGAGGAGACGATCAATCTATCCGGGATGCGCTGGTTGTTCAGAGTGTAAGATACAAGTTTAATGTTTGACTCTATATTCTCTCACATATGAATGTATCTAATATATGTACAAAAAGTAAAATGAGGAAATAATGTAAGTGCACATACTTCCATCTCTTAACAAACAGTGCCTTATTTATATATAGTATGCCAAATATACTAATATAACTGTTCTATGATGTTACAAAAATCTTATGCTCTAACAGATTTTGTGTTGTACGATTGTTCAAATTGTGTAACTTCTACACTTATGTTTTGTTCTCACTGTTAAAATTTGTTATTGTTCCTCAATAAAAAACTATTTAAAAAAAAAAAGTATCGGACAACACTTTGTTGGTCTCCTTGGATGTGGAATCGTTATATTCCTCTGTCCCACACTCAGTGGGGTTAAGCAACTAAATCCTTCCTAGCAACTACAGGATCTGGGTATGAGATACATACTTACTTTGTTATCAACCTTCTTAAATTTGTGCTTACTAATAACATCTTTCTATTCAATGGCAAATACTACAGACAAAAATGTGGTACAGCAATGGGGGCCACATGTGCACCAACCTATGCTTGTCTACACCTAGGTTGGTGGAAGAATAACATTGTATTTGGTGAACATGCCGCATGGGTTGATGCACATGTGGCCATCTGGATCCGCTATGTGGATGATATACTTATTCTATGGGAGGAAACTGAACAGGAACTTCTTCAGTTTGTATCTATTCTGAATCAAAATGATCTAAATATCTTCCTCACATGTAATTTTGATATTAATGAGATCAGTTTCCTGGATCTCCTTGTTAACAAAAAGGGGTGTGTCATTGTAACAGAAGTATATCGCAAACCTACGGCATCCAACAGTCTTTTGTTGGGATCTAGTCATCATCCAGGAAAACCTTAAGAAAGGTATCCCATATTGTAACATATCTCAGCCTAATGTCACTATCCCTTTAAGAAATCCTTCTCTGACTGCTGCATTTGGGCAGTATTCACATTCAGCTTGCCTGCCTGCCTGATTAATCATTCATGCACCTGATTACCTCAGCCTTTTTTTAAGCCTTCTCAGGTCTAATGTGCCTTGCATTAACATTGAAGTTGTGATCCTGAACAACAGAGGTCTGTGACTGTTTCCTGTATGAATTTACCAACTATTTCAACCTACAGCATTTTCTAATTACCTATGCAAAATATCATCAAACCGCAAGTATCAAAAATATCTCCATTCTGTTTCCTGGACACAGCTACTTAACAATCTCTGAACTTTATTATAAATCAACTATGCTTTTGCTTACCATCACTCCCTAATTACAATAGCATCTTACTCAGAACTTTATAACTATTTATCTGCTACAAGTTGTCATTGCTGAAATATCCTGCTGCTATTCAGAACTCTGCATCTTTATGTTCAGTTAAAAGCTTTCATGTGATTCTTCAATATATGCACAAAACAGTAATTAATGCCTAAGACTTGCAACCTGTTTATCACCTGTGCTGCTCTGCTAATTACTGACATACAGCTCTTTATAATATTATGTACTGTGAACCTGCAACAAACCAAGTTTGCATTTATAAGCTCAAACAATGCCTAAACTTTCAGCTTGTCTAACTACCTGTGCAGCTGTGCTTAACTCTGACATACAGCTTAATATAATATTATGTACTGTGAACCTGCAACAAACCTAGTTTGCATCTAAGTGTCAATCTTTTACCAGTTTACTCTGAAACCTGAACATTCCACATTGCTATATTTTTCTCTCATTGAATCCTGCAGCTACTTCTATTAACTAACTATAAGTCACAGTGAAGTCAGAATATATTGTATACAAATGTTGCACTCTCCATTTATTCTACAATAACTTCTAGCAACTATGAATCACAGAATATCATCTATCCACGTCCAGGATACTCTTCCCCGGGTCAGGGGTCGGTGTCTTCAAATCCCTACCACTGCCCCGAGGGTCTGTGTCCTGAGCGCATGTACACCGGATCATGACACATATGGACAATTTTTGAGGTTGCGTAGGATCTGTACTGATGACTATACTTTCAGCAAACAGGCTGCTGAGATGGCCAGTAGGTTTGATGAACGAGGTTATTCCAAAAGTTGCGTGAAAAGGGCCCTTTTCAAAGTCAGGAATAAAAACAGAAGGAATCTTCTATTTCAAAATAAAGAACCTAATAATGAAAGAAACACTAGTAAGATTAGATTTATAACCAAGTTTAACTCTCACTGGGATAAAATTAAAAACATCTTGCAAAAAAAACTGGCACCTGCTGTCTTTGGATCCTGTTTTACAGGAATATGTGGGTGATTACCCCCTTATGACAGCACGCAGGGCCAATAATCTTAAAGACTTCCTAGTTAAGAGTGAATTCAACCAAGTACAAAACATCAACTGGTTAGAAGCACACTCTCAAAAAATTGTAAGTTGCTCCCCTTGCAATCATTGTGTTTGATGTCAATTTGTTAGAAAAACAAAAACTTTTGAAACCAGCACCAAAAAACTTTACAAAATTAAGTCCTTTATCAATTGTTCCACTACAGGTGTGGTATATCTCTTATCATGCTCTTGTCCCCTGTTTTATATAGGGAAAATGTATAGGGAATTCCGTTCACGCATCAAAGAACATCGAGATGATATTAAAGATTTTAATATTGATAGCCCTATTGCAAGGCATTTTGCACAGTACCATAGATCCAAAGTAGATGGTCTAACATTTATTGGCATCTAATCAGTAAAGGCTAGTAGAAGAGGTGGCAACATAGACACAATCCTTCTTCAAAAAGAGACCAGATGGATGTATAACCTTAAAACATTGTCCCCTAATGATCTAAATGAAAAATTGGAGTTTGCCTCCTTCTTAACCTAAACATTCGGTAAAAGCAACGTTCCCTTTAATAAGCAAATTTATTGCTTATTTCCTCCAAATTTCAGCAGTCTGCGAGTAATTTACAATTAATGATATTAATGTATTAACCTAATTGTAATGTAATTTTAACTGTTCCTGTTGTTTCATAATAATAATTTTTTTGAAACATTATTTAAAAATATTTAGGTTATGGTTATCACTGTCGTAAAATTTGCTAATTCTACATTCCTCTCAGGGTTTTTCCCTGTTGTGTTTGCCATGTGCTGCTGGCAGCCATTTTACTCACCTCTCTTCCTGACTATGGTGCATTGTGGGGGATGCTGCTCATTTCCTGCACTTCCTTTTATGGCCAGACTGGTGTGCATCATCCATGTGAGACAGGATGCAGTCTCAGAATTGTGATGTCATCATTTATTATTTAAAGGGCCTCTGTTCAGTATGCTTTGCCTTTGCGTTGTCTCAGACCTGTTTGTGAGAGTTCCTGTGTATTACCTGGCTGCCTGACGTCCTTCCTGGTTCCTGATCCCTGGCTTGTTCCTGACTCTGCTGTTTTCCTTGTTCCTGATTCCGGCTTGTCTGACTACTCCCTTTGGCTCCTGACTCGGCTCGTCTGACTAATTGCTTTGACTCCTGACTCGGCTCGTCTGACTACCAGCTCTGGTTTTGACTCCTGGCTTGTTATTTGACTTGTGGACTTTTTTTTTATTATTTTTTGCTATTAATAAAAGGTGAGATTATTTTTGCACTTCTTGTCTCAGTCTGATTCCTGGCACCCTGACAATTCCCAGTACTTAGGTTGCAAATAGGCTGCTTGGGAACATGTAACTAAACATTAAAAAGGGAAATAAGACTTCCGGTGGGCGGACCTTCTGGGTGGAGGTGAACAGCAAGAGCTCCGTGAACCAAGTTCTGACAAAAGTTATTTTAAGAGCCGTTTCACCTAACCCAGACACCCACGCAATTTGTCTTGCTGTGAGAACCTCTGTTGGGGACATCGACAGCCGACTAAACGAAATTTGGGCCTTAGACACAGTGCATTGGGGTATATGATATGCTAGGCTCTGACACTGGGAGATAACTTGCCTCTAAATAGAAACTCCTGCATTATACCTTGTTCTCTCTAAAGATCTCTTGGGAACCCATTTGAATACTTTGAGTAACGGTATTGTGTGGCTGTATCCCTCACTTTTGTATAAATACAACTTTCTTTCATTACAGTGGACCAATTTTTTCGTAAAATCTCATCCACGCATAGTGACAAGATGAGTCATAAATCAAAAGCTGCAGAAAAAAAAACTCGCCAATTGATAGATTCACAGATGGACATCTCCCCACACTCTGATCAACAAACTCCCCAGCTGGGAGATCATTCATCTCTAATGCAGGACTTTAAATCTTTCTTTTTGCCTAGAATAGACTCTCTGCAGGCGGGCATGAGGTCAGACAGTTCTCTACTCGCCTCTCAGCGGCAGAGGGTCGCATCTCAGAGGTGGAAGATAGGCAATCCAGTGCTGATATTTCAATTAAACAGATAATAAAGCAGAACCAATACCTTCTAGACCGGGTGGAAGATTTAGAGAATATGAGTTGCCGAAATAATCTGCGCATAGTGGGGGTGCCCAAAACGATCAGAGGTAAAGCACTTATGGAGTTTGTGGCTGTCACTTTTCCTAAACTCTTGGGTTATCCTCTGATCATCTCCCAATCGATATGGAACGTGCTCATAGAGTGGGCCCAGACATCCTACCCAATGACAGAGGTAAACCAAGACAAGTGATCTTCAAATGCCTGAATTTTCAGGAAAAAATTCTCCTCCTCCAAGCTTATAGAGCACAGAAAACGGTTGAATATGATTCTGGCCGCCTCCTACTTTTTCAGGACTACTCGATGGAGGTTACTAAGAAAAGGAAAGATTTCGCCCCACTCTGCTCAAAGCTGCATGAACAAGGCCGTCAAGTGGCCCTCTTATATCCCGCTAAACTTCGTCTTGCAACCCCCGTAGGCCCAAAGTACTTCCATTCACCACAAGCCTTGGAGGCATATCTCACCACAGAAACCAAAAATCAACAATCACCCAAAGCAGGCAATATAGACTTGGGTTGATGCCTGGGACAGATCTGCAATCTGTGGCCTTCAACAAGAAAATATATGTATATTGAACTGATTCACTTTGGGCATACTCCCCTAGGGATTTCTGAGACTTACACTCATCTGAGTGTCAATCCTGGGGGGCCTATTGCTTCAGAGTGGCTTTATAGTTTTACTAGTTATAGTTGTGTTGATGTTTACACTTGTCTCAGCAACGTTACAATCCCGCCTTCAAGATGATGTATGTATATCTTATCTCGCTAATGCCTTTTAACAATGGGAAAATATTTCAATGCATTTGGTTGTATTTGTTTACATTGATGTTTAGTTTTATAGTTTTACCTTATTCTAGTACTGTTTATACTGATCTCAGCAACACAGTAATTTTAGTTTCAATGTCTTGTTTTGCTCTATTTGTCCTAATGGTTACTTCTGAACAAGGGAAAAGGTCTCTTACTCATTCTACTAGATTTTTACTTAAAATGTTACTAAAAATCCCGGCCCTCTAACATCCATTATTCATAATGATGAGTTTTCTTTACTGTCTATTCTGAAGAACCAGACAGCAGATACCCCGATGGGAGAGATCCACATTGCTCAATTGATTTTCACAACTGTTCCCGGCCTTTGAGTTTGAAAATCCTATATTGACAGATGAGTGGGAAATAGCTCTATCTGAGTGTTCGGTTAAACTCATGAACATACTTATCCGACATGATAAAGAAAAATATGACAAACTTGAAGTGTCAATCCAGGAACAATACGCACAGCTCAAAAAATATGAATCACAATCAGACTTTGAAAAAATGTATAAAAGCTATCAGAAAGAATTAGATCAGTACATTAAAGAATTAAGGGACATGAAGCAGGGAAAACTATACAAAGACATCAATGATTATAAAGAGAAGAAGATCTATAAATGGAGAAGGAGGAACTTCTATAAAAACAATTCAAGAAGTAATCATCAAAGCATAATCCAGAGTGATGTCTCGGACACGGATGGTGAGGATAATATGAATAATGATTCTGCTGGCAGTACCCCAAGCACATCCACCTCTGTCTTCTCGCTACCAACTAGAAATAAGAGGAAGAATTATTTAGATCAAGGCACATCAGAAGAGGCAGAACCTCCAGAAGAGGTCAAAAGTACAAACAAAAAACCCACCAGATCCAGAGGCCAGTACAGAGCTCCGCAACGGGGGGGCAGGCAACATCAGAGAGTGCCGAGCCCCTTCTCCCAAATGAGACTAAATCATTAAAGGTCATCAACTTATCAGAACATAAGTTATCCCCGGAGCATGTCTCAATATTATCAAAAGGTCTATCTTTCTGTCCCACGGGACAACTTAACAAATTCGAAGTGATTAAAGATATTCAGCTGTACGTACGAAAATTAAATTTAAAAAAATTTTTTGCTCAAAAATCTGATCCCACCCTATCAGAAGATGAGAGGAGGAGCTTACAGGACTTAGAAAGTCTACTACAAGACAGTGAACCACAGTCTAAATCCTGGAGAAGCCAATTGAAAACTAGGTCGACATTTGTACCTAAATACAATTTATCCACACAATTGGAAACATTCAATCAAGTGGTCTGTGAGGAAATCTCACAATTAAAAACTCAATACTCACAACAGAATCTAACAACAACTGAAAAACAGGCTTTAAAAGAGATCAAGTCCTGGGAGGACATAATAATAAGGGAGGCGGATAAAGGTGGAAACATCGTCCTATGGCCATTATCAATGTACCTCAAACAAGTGGAAAAACAATTGAAAAATCGACAGTGTTACCAAAAACTGTTCAACAACCCCAGTGAGACATACAGTAAACTCTACAATAACATCATTAAAGATGGTAACAGTAAGGGAATCATAATGGCGGACGAGTTTAAGTTTCTTACAGTTAAGCATCCTAAAGTGGCCACGTTTTACCTCATCCCCAAAGTCCACAAAAATATAACAAACCCTCCAGGAAGACCCATCGTGTCTGGTAATGAATGCTTATCAGAAAAAGCCAGCCAGTATGTTGACCACAGACTGAGGGAATTTGTGGAGACACTGCCCTCTTATGTCAAAGACACTATTGAGGTATTACAAAGGCTTGAAAATATCAACACCAGAAAAGAAACTTGGCTTGTAACAGCGGACGTAGAGTCCTTATATACCTCCATAGAACATGATAAAGGACTAAGGGCAGTACAATATTTTCTCATTCAAGGCTCCGCGGAAGAGGAAGATCATGACATGTTCATCCTCAAACTATTGGAATTTGTCCTGAGATACAATTTTTTCACTTTTGCCAATCAGTTTTACCTCCAAGTTCAAGGCACGGCGATGGGCACAGCGTGTGCCCCTACCTATGCCAACTTGTTCTTAGGATTCTGGGAAAAACATGTGGTATTTAATGATATCAATTCAGCAGCGACAGACAAAATACCCTTCTGGATTCGTTACATAGACGATATTCTGTTTATGTGGGAGGGGAGCAGAGAGGAACTAGATATTTTCCTTCAGAATCTTAACCAGAATGACTTAAATATAAAACTAACGTATACAATGAGTCAATCTGAGATACATTTCTTAGATCTTAACATCTTCAAAGACCAAGAAGGAAGAATTCAAACTAATCTTTACAGAAAAGAAACCGCAACTAATAGCATTCTACACAGCAACAGCTCCCATGCCCCCGGAACAACTAAATCATTGCCTGTCGGTGAATTCCTAAGAATTAGGCGAAACTGTAGTAACCGACAACTATTTAATGAACAGGCAAAATTACTTGAAAAAAGATTACAGGACAGAGGGTACAGCAAAAGGAACATCAAAAAAGCCAAAAACAGGGCAATACAAACTGAGCGCTCGGACTTACTGCGCAAAAAAAACAAAAAACAGGATGAACAAGTCAGACTGATCCTTACATACAACCCTCAGATCCATACAGTTAATCGCATACTAAATAAACACTGGCATTTACTAACCCTAGACCAAGATCTTAAGCCTATTGTGGGAGACAGAATCCAGATAGGATACAGAAGGACTCAGAACATTAAAAATATGGTATCCCGCAGCCACTACCAATTGGCTAAAACCAGAACTGCCGTTCGGGCAGGGTCTTTTCCGTGCGGTACTTGCTCTATATGCGAGCACGTACGCAAGACGAACTCGATACAGGATCGGTTTGGTCGAACTCACAAAATGAAAAATTATATCAGCTGCACCACAGAAAGCATAATATACGCTTTATTTTGCAGCTGTCCCAAAATCTATGTTGGGATGACCAGCCGACAACTGAGGGTCCGAGTTCAGGAGCATATAAGAAATATCAAGAATGCTGCCAAAGACCAGGAGGATGGCAAAACAATATCCTCAGTTGCATCTCATTTCTTAAAACGACATCATTCTAATCCAAGAGAACTCAAATGCCAAGGAATAGAAAAGATAATCCTTGGGCATCAGAGGGGGTAATCTGGAACAGGCCCTACTCAGAGCCGAATGTAGATGGATATATCTACTTGACAGTGTACACCCCAAAGGGTTAAATGAACAGAATAACTATTTCTGTTTTCTATAAAAATCGAACATCTTTGAGTTTCAATTGAGACAATAGATAAGACAACTAATAAATTAATATATACTAACATGAATGAGGGTATAAATCTGGGGGGTTACAATTGATGACCCTATAAGGGGAAACTGAGAGCCAATTTTCTCAATACACAATAGGAACCATTTTAGTTACTACTAAAGTTAATTTAATGTATAACGGGTTATAACCAACCGTATTATTAAAACTAAGACACAAACCAGGACATATGTCCACCTTAGTCAACCTAAAATAGTCTAGAAGGAAGGAACCTAGAGCTCTAGGTTATCATTATGTAGCTAATGTCTTGGTCACTTCCTTTTTACAATAAGCGACACGCTTCATGACTTAATATACATCTTTTGCACTCCCCTTTTTTTCACTGTTTTTATTTTGTTGACACGGTTTTCTCCCCTTTCCCCTCCCTCACTCCCCATTTCTTTTCTCACGCTTCACTTCTCTAGTTCACATACCCTGTTTTTACAGGTTTACCGACACCAGCATAATAACATTTACAGACAGGACACTGACTCTGTCACCCACATTAACCTGAGACCACATTCATTTATAATACAATTTATATCACTTTTATTCCCTTAGAAGCTCAGTTGAGCTCCTAATTTAGGATCCTATGTAATTTCACTGTCTAGGCACAGTAAAGTTTAAAGTAATAAGAATAACAACTGAACACATTTGTCACTCAGTACGGTTTACAGTATTGTAGATTACCTTACTATAGCAGGACCAAATAATTGAGGAAGTGAACAGCCTAACCCTTCTAGTGATAACATCTAAAACGCTCAATCAGAGTTCTAGGAATATTGAGTCCGGAGCCGATTTGAATCTTTTTACCTTATGTACGTTACAATGACTATATTCACAACTATGCTTTCCTGTAGACTATGTCATGCTAACTAACCCTGGATATTAACTCTCTCCCTTTTGGCAGTTTCATTGTTAATTTAAAATCACACATATATGTAAACATATAAGAAGGCCATTTGACTATATTACAACGTGGAACGAATGATTAAAAAACCCCCTCGGAAACAAAAATGGATTAGTATATTAGAGTTCTATTTACTAAGATATAGAGATGCTAAAAATGTATTCATCCTGCCCTGCAAATAGTATCACGATAACGCTATGTGGGCACGAAGGTTGAAACCAGTACGTGACACAAGTACACACCTCCATAGCAACCTATCAAGCGCAAGCAGGGAGGAACCAATCAGATCAGCCGATAAGGGACAAGCCCCTCAGAGATCGGCCAATAAAAAGCCCCATGAATGGCGGGCGCCCCACCTTTGACAAAGCTGTTTAGGCGAAACATGTCAGGGCCGCAGGAGACTTTTTCTCCCTTTTAAAACTTTACAGCAGTGTGACTTGGTGACTGAATGGTTTATTAGAAATTAATTTAAACCTGTATGTGTGTGAGAGTACCTGACTTATAAATAGCTTTACGCTAGAACCAATACCCTGCAGTTTACCTTATCCTACTAACCCACTACCTTCTATTGTTAAACGGCAACAATAACCAGCGTGTAGCCAGAGACGAAAGTTATTTTTAATTCCTAACTCGCAGCTTAGACTGGTGAGCGTTACCTGTATACCAACAGGAACCGGGTCGCATTCGCCCACATAGGGACACTGCTTCACAGTAAACTGTACCGGGGAAAAGGGGCGAATATCTCCCTCTTAGACATATGAGATATCTGCACAAGTATTCACAAATAGTGCATAACCGATAACAGCAGTAACTTGGGGAGTGAGCCAGAATTATCTAATGTTAAAGATTTTAAATTAATCCTCTCCCTGGCTATGCTACGGTATGAATCATAATATTGATAAGATAGTCACTTCAACTGTAGGTGATGGTCTAAATCTCGGCACGATCTTAGAGTGCAAGATATCTGAATAAAAAATATATATAACTGTGAAAACAGACACTAGTAGCAATCCAGGTCACGCTTTTTATTTATTTTTACTAGGCTATACAATTTACCAAACCCTAACTAGGGCAATACCGGTTGCGTTACAATAGCGGTTTTCAACCAAAATTTGTTCTTCTGACAACAACACCGCTACCTGAGAACAATAAACCAACCTAGGTTGGTACATGGTCCAAGTGTCTGGGTCCCACCCAGTTCCATTATAACTAGTATGTTACACCAAGCACTCCTCTACACTATTATAACAATATAGGCAACAATAAAATAATAGAATTGTGGGGTCACAGCCAGTATAACCCTGCTGGGATTAACGTTTATACTAACTGGAACACCTATAGAGGAGACCATTTGGACTATTTCCCATTTGCCAGGGAAACCTTGTCCAGCTCTAATTTCACACTGTCTCTCGGACCCAAACCACCTCAATCATATTCACCTCCTAGTGACAAACAGCTACACAGGTGTCACGCTAACTGTACTAACGGAGACAAATAGTTAGTCCAGATATAGGTATTCCGAGTACTATCATCAATAGAGTAAACTAGTTTATAATATATGACATGAGAGGCTGAACTTTATCAGCAATCACTGATTAACCAATAATAGGAGTACTCTACCTACCTGGGTATCTACTAGCCAATTCTATAGTATCTTATTTGTGGATAGCTCACATCTCCTTGAGACTACTGTGCCTCTTAATATAATTTAGAAGGTGTTATTGTAAAGTAGAGATCCCTAGACTCAGATAGAGAGTGATAGTGGGGGCATCCTTATAATATAATTGATTTTCACCTTCTTCCACTTTATCTTGAGGCACAGGGTAGTACTTCAGGAGACCATACTAGGGTTCTATATTTTACACTTTGGGATTAGGGTGGTCCACGTTTCCACTCCCTAGCAATCCCTTTTGTCCCGGGTCACATCTGCTGATTATTTTAACTTAGTTTTGAATTTTATCCAAAGTCAATAAAAGTTAAGTTTTAACTTGCCTTCTAAGGGCTCCTTTCACCTACGGTATTTAGCCCTAAATATGCTGTTGAGTGCTATGTAAGTACATTCTTTTCAATTGCTTTCTGCAATTGTGCTTTTCTAGACTTGGGTTGATGCCTGGGACAGATCTGCAATCTGTGGCCTTCAACAAGAAAATATATGTATATTGAACTGATTCACTTTGGGCATACTCCCCTAGGGATTTCTGAGACTTACACTCATCTGAGTGTCAATCCTGGGGGGCCTATTGCTTCAGAGTGGCTTTATAGTTTTACTAGTTATAGTTGTGTTGATGTTTACACTTGTCTCAGCAACGTTACAATCCCGCCTTCAAGATGATGTATGTATATCTTATCTCGCTAATGCCTTTTAACAATGGGAAAATATTTCAATGCATTTGGTTGTATTTGTTTACATTGATGTTTAGTTTTATAGTTTTACCTTATTCTAGTACTGTTTATACTGATCTCAGCAACACAGTAATTTTAGTTTCAATGTCTTGTTTTGCTCTATTTGTCCTAATGGTTACTTCTGAACAAGGGAAAAGGTCTCTTACTCATTCTACTAGATTTTTACTTAAAATGTTACTAAAAATCCCAGCCCTCTAACATCCATTATTCATAATGATGAGTTTTCTTTACTGTCTATTCTAAAGAACCAGACAGCAGATACCCCGATGGGAGAGATCCACATTGCTCAATTGATTTTCAATGAACAAATGGGTAGCCAGAGTTTGCTAGTTGAGAGGGGACAAGACTGGGCGACTAACTGGTTCTCATATAGAAGGGTCCATCATTACATTGCAACACATAAGCACTATGGTAATATGTCCAGACCACTGACAAACATTGAGAAGTTGTTCTCTTCTTCTCCGCCAGTAAGACATAGCCTCTCTCTAATATATAATATTATTACCCAACAACCCCCGGGCAACATGCCAAGATCCATTGAATTTTGGGAGAAGGAGTTGGGGATAATCATTACACCACATGTGGCGACTAATATCTTTTTAAATACAAAGTCCAGCTCCTCCTCTGCCTCCATAAGAGAATTGAACTACAAAATATTACACTGTTGGTACCTGACACCCAGGAGATTACATAGACTATTCCCTAGTACCAGCAACTGTTGCTGGAGATGTGGGCACGTAGGCAGCGGGATGGGGCATATGTGGTGGTGGTGTAATCAACTGCAGATGCTATGGAGGACCATAATAGCAGAAATAGAAAACATATTCCAGACTACGCTCCCCTTAGACCCTTCGGTCTGGCTACTCAACAAATCGGTTAAGTTACCTCAATTACATTTTAAACCTCTGTTGAGGATTATGATTATGGGGTTAAAACACTAGTAGCACAAAATTGGAAATCATCTGAGCTCCCATCAGTTGAGATGTGGCGTAGGAAGGTCACGGAGTTGATTGAGATGGAGGAGTATGGTTCCTATACCCCAAATAAGAGGGAAACTTTTATTGAACTCCAATACACGTGGGAACACTATATAGAGAATACTTCGCGATAGATTATGTACCTCTTGACTATGGCTTTATCACAGACTGAAGGTGGCTTGTTTTGGCTCCTGGTAGACAATATTATTTTGTTTTTCGTAATTCTTAAAGGTTTTATACTTTTAGGCTATAGAGTGTGGCATCTTTTGTATTATGTTTCGGCAACAAGACCTATTTGGTTTGTTATGTTTATTTTTGATCTCCAGAATCCACCAGAGATATGTCTTCATTTGTTTCACAGGCCTGTTCAATCAGAGATGATAATGACTGTATACAATATTGTTTGAACTTTTGTTTGACCTTTTTATTATAATGCCCTGTGTTGTATGACTACTTTGGATTCCCAATAAAAAGAATAAAAAAAAAAAAATGTTACTAAAAATGTTAATCTATAGTGAGCTACCCTTCCCCCCATATAATGAAGCAGAATTCTCAACTTCGAATAGACCTACCTATGTCAGCTCACCTTGGACATTTTCAAATAGCATGTTTAGTTTAACCAAGATATCAAGGTTTCTGAATATATTGTTTAACACCTTTTCTTTGCAGGTACTGGTTTTTTTTTTCCTCCTCTCTTCCCCGTGTTGCTGAATGTAATTAAATTCTTAATAAGGTTGTTGATTAGGATAGTTATTGTTTGTTTGTTTTTTCCTTGAAAAAGTGAAAATGTAAGGTGATATTTGGAGTTTCACAGGATCCTATTAGCCTACTAATCACGCAACAGACTCTGACTACTATACGGAAAAGGCTACGTGCTTAAAACGTATAACCTCTGATATTTCCTCAGATGCATCTGTATGACCCCTGCGCGGGCCATCTATTTCTGATGTATTTGCATATTGTATTGTTTGCTATACTTTTTTCTGCTACCTGTGAACCCAAATAATAAAAAGAATTTGAAAAAAAAAGGGAAATAAACGCCTAATAAGCCAAATGCATAAGTGTTACATCAATGTGGTAATGTAATGGCTCTTTAAATCTGGGCAGCCCTTTCAAGCACCATGTGGTATTTGCATCCAATAAATGGCAACATCTCTGGGGTGACGTCATAACCCGGAAGAAGCTACGAGCGACCACGAGAGCAGAGTGAAACACGCACAGGGACGCATTGGTCTGTCGCTACCTCATCTTGCCAGGGGAATCCCCCCTCTTCACCACACGCACCCTCTGCAGCCAGCGGATCATTCCTTGTTGGTGACATTCTGCATGTGGATAAGTATTCATCTGTCCGTTCTGTGCAAGTAAAACGCTGAACACATCTTGTTTATTACCTGAAAGTGCAGCACCGGTGTCATATGGAATGATTGAGTGCAATACATACGCTTGAACTTTATCGCATGCAGAGGGTGTTTTATAGTGACTTTGCTAATGATATGTCTGGCTGTCTGAAGAATTAATACCGGCTTGTGGATACACCTTATTCTACTCCAAGCTGTTTGTTGTCTGCTTTGTTACAGAAAATGACAATGGCACTACTCATAAGTGATAAACGTTCCCCTTTATGTATTTGTAACACTCATATATTAGGGGTTGGTGCTTGTACTGGTCATAATTTTAACAACAACTCAGTAAAGAACTGATAGGAGACTCATGAACATTAGAAGACAAGTATATATGAAAAAAATAATAAAGGAATTAAAATATAGCTTTTATTATGGTCTGTTAAAAACTTAGGGCATACACACAATTAAAATATGCATATGTCTACTGGAATAAAGCCCATCTGTGTGTGGACTTAAAAATTAGATAAAATCCTAATTGGTATATAGGTTTTGTCTTATAATTGGATAACTGATCACAGAAATGACCACGGTTAGATAAGTATATTGATGAGTACCTATACCAGGGGGTTACCGTAGGAGTATCTAGGTCTAGGAATACCAGACACCTATATCTTATAATTGTCCATTATTAATAATATGAACAAAATACCTATTAATTTACCAGGTTCAACATAGGTGACGGCCAATAGTGATGAGGAGCTGTCTGGTGATACCAGAACAGAATACCAGTTAGTTTACCATAAGCACAGGATATAGTGAATAATAGTTTTTGTGTCTATACCTTTGGATTACCGAGTAAATGCCTGAGTCTGGAACTACCAGACACCTATACCTTGTAATTAACCTTAGGTTTTGCATAGCGTGCTTATTCGTGAATAACACCTCTTAGTCTGGGAGAGCTGTCTGGGGATACCAGAACAAAATACCTGTTAGTTTACCATAAGCAAAGGATATACTAAATAATTGTGTGAGCACCTATACCTTGGATTACCAAGTAAATAATAGCTGATAATATAAAAGAGCTGTATGGAGATACCAGAATAAAATACCTATTAGTATACCATTAGCACAGAATACGGTAAAAGATAATTTCTGTGTCTATACCATTGGATTACCAAGTCAATGCCTAAGTCTGGAACTGCCAGATACCTATACCTAGTAATTAACCTTGGGTTGGACTAAGAGTACCTATTCATGAGTAACAGCTTGTGGTATATAAAAACTGTCTGGAGATACCAGAACTGAGTACCTGTTAGTTTACTATAAAACACAGGATATAGTAGATAATTATGTTTTTACCTATACCTTAGATTACCGAGCAAAAAACAGCTAATAGTATTAAAGAGCTGTCTGAAGATATCAGATCAGAATACCTGTTAGATTACCGTAAGCACAGAGTACAATGAATAGTTAATTTTGTTTTTTCCTATACCTTGGATTACCGAGTAAAAAACAGCTAATAGTGTTAAAGAGCTGTCTGAAGATATCAGATCAGAATACCTGTTAGTTTACCGTAAGCACAGAATACAATGAATAGTTATATCTATAACAGTACCTTGGATTACTGAGTAAATGCCTAAGTCTGGAAATACCAGACACATATACCTTGTAGTTAACCGTTAGTACCTAAAGGTACCTAATATTGCCTTTTGGTTGTGCACAATTTTAAAAAAATTAATTATAAGCGTAACCGCTGGCTAAGTAAAGGTGATTAGGTCAGAGTAAGTAAAGAGCCGCCACGGAGGTTACGGTAACGCTCAGCGCGGTCGAAATGACCTAATGTCACACAGTTATCCTAAATCATGTAGTAGACATAGCGTTTAAAAAAACATGTTTTCCATGTGTTTGGTACGTAAAACCACCTTATCAGAATGAAATATGAGATAAGGCGAATCACATTGTAACGCTGAAAGCTCAGAAACTCTTCAAGCAGGAGAAATAGCAACTAAAAACAGAACTTTCCAAGATAACAATTTATTATCTATGGAATGCATGGGTTCAAACGGAACCCCTTGAAGAACTCGAAGAACTAAATTTAAACTCCAGGGAGGAGTCTAAATACAAGCTTAATTTTAGTTAGAGACTGAACATCTGGCACATCTGCCAAACGTTTGTGAAGAAAAATTGACAAAGCAGAAATTTGTCCCTTTAAAGAACTTGCTGATAACCCTTTCTCCAATCCTTCTTGGAGAAAAGACAGAATCCTGGGAATCTTAACTTTACTCCATGAGTAACCCTTGGATTCACACCAATAACGATATTTACGCCATATCTTATGATAGATCTTTCTAGTGACAGGCTTTCGAGCCTGTATCAAAGTATCGATGACCGAATCAGAAAATCCTCGCTTAGATAAAATCAAGCGTTCAATCTCCACGCAGTCAGCTGCAGAGAAACTAGATTTGAATGTTGGAAAGGACCTTGAATGAGCAGGTCCTGTCTCAAAGGAAGTTTCCACGGTGGCAGAGAGGACATGTCCACTAAATCCGCATACCAAGTCCTGCGTGGCCGCGCAGGCGCTATCAGGATTACTGAAGCTCTCTCCTGTTTGATTCGAGCAATCACGCGTGGAAGGAGAGGAAACGGTGGAAACACATAAGCTAGGCTGAACAACCAAGGCACTGCCAAGGCATCTATCAGTTTGCCTGGGGATCCCTTGACCTGGATCCGTAATGTGGAAGCTTGGCATTCTGACGAGATGCCATCAGATCCAGTTCCTGTCTGCCCCATTTGCGAATCAATTAAGCAAACACCTCCGGATGGAGTTCCCACTCCCCCGGATGGAAAGTCTGACGACTTAGAAAATCCGCTTCACAATTTTCTACTCCTGGGATGTAGATTGCCGACAGATAACGGCCTCCGCCCATCAGATTATCTTGGATACTTCTATCATCGCTAAGGAACTCCTGTTCCCCACTGATGATTGATATATGCCACAGTCGTGATGTTGTCTGACTGGAATCTGATGAATTTGGCCGAAGCCAACTGAGGCCATGCCTGACGCGCATTGAATATTGCTCTCAGTTCCAGAATATTGATTGGAAGTAGAGACTCCACCTGAGTCCAAACACCCTGAGCCTTCAGGGAATTCCAGACTGCAACCCAGCCCAGAAGGCTGGCATCCGTTGTCACTATCACCCACGAGGGTCTGCGGAAACAAGTCCCCTGGGACAGATGATCCGGCGACAACCACCAAAGAAGAGAGTCTCTGGTCTCTTGATCCAGATTTATCTGAGGAGATAAATTTGCATAGTCCCCATTCCACTGTCCGAGCATGCACAGTTGCAGTGGTCTGAGATGAAAGCGAGCTAACGGAATTATGCCCATTGCCGCTACCATTAATCCAATTACCTCCATACACTGAGCCACTGATGGCCGAGGAATGGACTGAAGTGCTCGGCAAGTATTTAGAATCTTTGATTTTCTGACCTCTGTTAGAAATATTTTCATGTCTACAGAGTCTATCAGAGTTCCCAAGAAGGGTACCCTTGTCTGTGGAACTAGTGAACTCTTTTCTATGTTCACCTTCCAACCGTGAGTTCTCAGGAAAGACAGGACTGTGTCCGTGTGAGATTTTGTCATATGATAAGTTGACGCCTGGATCAAAATGTCGTCCAGATAAGGTGCCACTGCTATGCCTCGTGGTCTGAGAACCACGAGAAGGGACCCTAGAACCTTTGTGAAGATTCTGAGTGCTGTGGCCAACCCGAAGGGAAGAGCCACGAACTGATAATGTTTGTCCAGGAAGGCAAACCTTAGAAACTGATGATGATCCTTGTGGATAGGAATATGAAGGTAAGCATCCCTCAAGTCCACGGTAGTCATATATTGACCCTCCTGGATCATTGGTAAGATTGTTCGAATAGTCTCCATCTTGAATGATGGTACTCTGAGAAATTTGTTTAGACACTTGAGATCTAAAATGGGTCTGAAAGTTCCCTCTTTTTTGGGAACCACGAAAAGATTTGAGTAAAAACCCTGTCCCTGTTCCGGTTTTGGAACGGGACAAATGACTCCCATGGTAGAGAGGTCTTTTACACAGCGTAAGAACGCCTCTCTTTTTATCTGGTCTACAGATAATTGCGAAAGATGAAATCTCCCTCTTGGGAGAAAATCCTTGAAATCCAGTTGATACCCGTGGGTCACAATTTCCAGCTCCCAGGGTTCCTGAACATCTCTTGCTCAAGCCTGAGTAAAGAAAGAAAGTCTGCCCCCTCCTAGATCCGGTCCCAGATTGGGGGCCGCCCCTTCATGCTGTCTTTGTAGCAGCAGTGGACTTCTTGGATTGTTTACCTTTATTCCAAGCCTGGTTGGGTCTCCAAACTGACTTAGATTGAGCAAAATTCCCTTCCTGTTTTGTGGAGCAAGAGGAAGCAGAGGGTCCTCCTTTAAAATTTCGAAAGGAACGAAAATTATTTTGTTTACCCCTCATCTTAACAGACTTATCCTGAGGCAGGGCATGGCCTTTACCTCCAGTAATGTCAGAAATGATTCCCTTCAATTCAGGCCCGAAAAGGGTCTTACCTTTAAAAGGAATAGCTAAAAGCTTAGTTTTTGATGACACATCCGCAGACCAAGATTTGAGCCATAACGCTCTATGCGCTAGAATAGCAAATCCTGCATTTTTCGCCGCTAATTTAGCAATTTGAAAAGCGGCATCAGTAATAAAAGAATTAGCTAGCTTGAGAGCCTTAATTCTATCCAAAATGTCATCTAATGGAGTCTCAACCTTCAGAGACTCTTCTAGAGCCTCAAACCAAAAAGCTGCTGCAGTAGTTACCGGAACAATGCAAGCCGTAGGTTGTAAAAGGAAACCCTGATGAATAAATAATTTCTTTAGAAGACCTTTTAACTTTTTATCCATAGGGTCTTTGAAAGCACAACTGTCCTGAATAGGTATAGTTATACGCTTAGCCAGGGTAGATAAAGCTCCCTCCACCTTAGGGACCGTTTGCCACGAGTCCCGAATGGCGTCTGATATGGAAAACATTTTCTTAAAATTAGGAGGGGGGGAGAACGGTATACCTGGTCTATCCCATTCCTTTTTTACAATTTCCGAAATTCTTTTAGGAACCGGAAAAACATCAGTGTAAGTAGGCACCTCTAGATATTTGTCCATCTTACACAATTTCTCTGGTGGTATCACAATAGGGTCACAATCATCCAGAGTCACTAAAACCTCCTGAAGTAACAGGCGGAGGTGTTCAAGCTTAAATTTAAAGGACATGTCGTCCGAATCTGTCTGAGGTAACACATTCCCTGAGTCTGAAAGCTCTCCCTCAGACAGCAATTCCCTGACCCCCAACTCAGAGCACTGTGAGGGTACATCGGAAATAGCCAATAAAGCATCAGAGGATTCAGTATTCACATTAATACCTGACCTACTGCGTTTACCCTGTAATAGAAATGACAAGAAGAAAACAGCGCATCCACGAATCACAGCAGCGTTTATTCAGGTAAATGACACACACAGAAAATTGCACACTTACAAGATGACAGTAATGTATGAGCAGTAATGCCCTCTGGCTAGTTGTCTTTCGCCTGTAGCAAATCTCAGCGGGAACACCTCAGATGCCGACCAGCAGCACCAAGAGACCCACTTCCTGTCACATACGGCAGGTGCCAAAGAGAAACTCAAAAGAGCAGCAGACCTAAACACTTTGATGGTAGGAGTTAGTTACCCTACGCGTTTCCTCTGCACACGGGCAGACTTCTTCAGGGGTATATGAAAATACAAGCTCGTGGATGCGCTGTTTTCTTCTTGTCATTTCTTATACAGCTTGCTGCAACGGGATACACATAGCTGGAGTTCCGTGATTCATCAGCTGCTCCTGTAAGGATCCTTCAGCATATATTCCATCAGACCAACTGGACATTATCACGTCGGATTTGCCGTGTATGCACATTTACTGAACAAACTTTGCCTCCATCTGGTTCAGCTAAGTTAACACACCAATCCTGCTACAATCAGTCTATATGCTTTTTGTGTGACTTAAACCAGCTACGGTTTTGGGACTGTTTTATTTTGGGACTGTTGTATTTTCACATATCTGTTGTGTACGTCGGTGATTGTATTTATGTCCCATATGTTTATACTATAGGGGAGTGGTTGTGTGTCTTCTGAGAAACAGATATTAGATACACCCCGTTATTACTTTTTGATTATTTTTTTAAAGGGGAAGTTCTACGGGTGCCCCACCTGATTCAGTGTAGCGCTGTCATTTTCTCCTGTTTTTGTTTACCCTGTAATACTGGTAATTTAGATAATACCTCTGTAAGGGTAGTTGACATAACTGCAGCCATCTCCTGCAGAGTAAAAGAATTAGACGCACTAGAGGTACTTGGTGTCGCTTGTGTGGGGGCGTTAAAGGTTGTAACACTTTGGGAGAATTGGATGGCATATCCTGATTCTCTTCAGATTGCGAATCATCCTTAGGCACACTTTCTTGACCTAAAATATGCTTTTTACAGTGTAAGGCCCTTTCAGTACAAGAGGTACACAATGTAAGAGGGGGTTCCACAATGGCTTCTAAACACATAGAACAATGAGATTCCTCAATGTCAGACATGTTGAACAGGCTAGTAATAACCACAAATAGTCGTTAAACACTTCATAAAATGCTTTAATAAATTTTTTCAGAAACATGTACTGCGCCTTTAAGAAGTAAAAAAGCGTACCAATTTTCAAAAACTGCTTTAAACTGTTAATTTACTCATAAAAATTAACTATTCCTAATAAAAGGCTCCAAATATTATTGCACCCCAAGAGTAAGGGGAGAATTAAGCTGTAAAATGTATTTATAGACACAATAATGTTAAAGTCAACAAAAATACCCTCTGCACCTCGCCACAGTGCTGCTGTGGCGCCTACCTGACCCCAGGGTACTTCAAAAGGTCTTGACAACAATCCAGATAAGAAAACCCCTGCGTAGGCTCAACCGGAGCTAATGTCTGCTGCTTCCCAGCTAGAGTACATAGCGCGACTGAGTGCGCGAAAATAGGCCCCGCCCATCATGACCGATGACCGAGTAGGCCTGAACAACCGCATGGAGAAGCGGTTTCAACTATAAACCATGTGGAATCTTTAACCCCAAAGTTCTCAATACGGTCAACTGTTGCCTCAAACAAAAAAACGTTAAGCATATCTACCAGTGTCTTTTTATAATGTAGTGCCCATTATAATGTTAGTCAACTGAATAAATAAAGTATAGGTTTCAGTAACACCCCCTTTGTCTTACAGGTCTACTGCTTACTCCTTCCCTTGCATGGAAATAAATGTCAGCCAGTTCTGATATACCAAGTCTTCTCAGAAATAAAGGGCGCACATACCTCAATACTGCTTGAGGCAAAACCGTTCTCCACACTGAAGATGTCTCTTGTATTACCTTCAGAAGCTCTGTGGGAACCAACGTGGATCTTAGTTACAGCTGCTAAGATCATTAACCTCAGGGCAGAAATCTTCTTTCATATCCCCTTGAAGAAAATAGTACTCACCGGTACCATTTAAAATAAAAAACTTTTTGATTGAAGAAACTAAAACTAACACCTCACTTTACCTCTTCCTAGTACAAACACAGGCAAAGAGAATGACTGTGGGTGGAGGGGAAGGGAGGAGCTATATATACAGCTCTGCTGTGGTGCTCTTTGCCACTTCCTGTTAGCAGGAGGATATTATCCCACAAGTAAGGATGAAATCCGTGGACTCGTCGTATCTTGTAAAAGAAAACAAAATTAACTATTCATTGTACTCTGTGCTTACGGTAAACTAACAGGTATTCTGATCTGATATCTTCAGACAGCTCTTTAATACTATTAGCTGTTTCTTTCATGTAATTGGCAAGAGTCCATGAGCTAGTGGCATATGGGCTATACATTCCTACCAGGAGGGGCAAAGTTTCCCAAACCTCAAAATTCCTATATATACACCCCCCCACCACACCCACAATTCAGTTTTACAAACTTTGCCTCCTATGGAGGTGGTGAAGTAAGTGTGTGCTAGATTTCTACGTTGATATGCGCTTCTCAGCATGCTGAAGCCCGGTTCCTCTCAGAGTGCAGTGAATGACAGAGGGATGTGAAGGGAGTATTACCTATTGAATGCAATGGTCATCCTAACGGGGATCTATTTCATAGGTTCTCTGTTATCGGTCGTAGAGATTCATCTCCTACCTCCCTTTTCAGATCGACGATATACTCTTATATACCATTACCTCTGCTGATTCTCGTTTCAGTACTGGTTTGGCTATCTACTTTATGTAGATGAGTGTCTTTTGGTAAGTATGTTTTTCTTTATTAACACACTCTCAGCTATGGTTTGGCACTTTAAATGTAAAGTTCTAAATATAATCGGCTAGATTTAGAGTTTTGCGTTAGAAGGGGTGCGTTAGCTATGCATGCTTTTTTTCCCCTGCACCTTTTAAATACCGCTGGTATTTAGAGTTCACAGAATGGCTGCGTTAGGCTCCAAAAACGGAGCGTACAGGCATATTTACCGCCACTGCAACTCTCAATACCAGCGGTGCTTACGGACGCGGCCAGCTTCAAAAACGTGCTCGTGCACGATTCCCCCATAGGAAACAATGGGGCAGTTTGAGCTGAAAAAAAACCTAACACCTGCAAAAAAGCAGCGTTCAGCTCCTAACGCAGCCCCATTGTTTCCTATGTGGAAAAACTTCCTAAGTCTGCACCTAACACCCTAACATGAACCCCGAGTCTAAACACCCCTAACCTTACACTTATTAACTCCTAATCTGCCGCCCCCGCTATCGCTGACCCCTGCATATTATTTTTAACCCCTAATCTGCCGCTCCGTACACCGCCGCAATCTACGTTATCCCTATGTACCCCTAATCTGCTGCCCCTAACACCGCCGACCCCTATATTATATTTATTAACCCCTAATCTGCCGCCCCCAATGTCACCGCCACCTACTTACAATTATTAACCCCTAATCTGCCGACCGGACCTCACCGCTACTATAATAAAGTTATTAACCCCTAATCCGCCTCACTCCCGCCTCAAAAACCCTATAATAAATAGTATTAACCCCTAATCTGCCCTCCCTAACATCGCCGACACCTAACGTCAATTATTAACCCCTAATCTGCCGACCGGACCTCGCCCCTACTCTAATAAATGTATTAACCCCTAAAGCTAAGTCTAACCCTAACACTAACACCCCCCTAAGTTAAATATAATTTTTATCTAACGAAATAAATTAACTCTTATTAAATAAATTATTCCTATTTAAAACTAAATACTTACCTGTAAAATAAACCCTAATATAGCTACAATATAACAAATAATTATATTGTAGCTATTTTAGGATTTATATTTATTTTACAGGCAACTTTGAATTTATTTTTACTAGGTACAATAGCTATTAAATAGTTAATAACTATTTAATAGCTACCTAGTTAAAATAATTACAAAATTACCTGTACAATTAAACCTAACACTACACTATCAATAAATTAATTAAATGAAATACCTACAAATAAATACAATTAAATAAACTAACTAAAGTACAAAAAATTAAAAAAGAACTAAGTTACAAAAAATAAAAAAATTATTTACCAACATTATAAAAATATTACAATTTAATCTAATTACACCTACTCTAAGCCCCCTAATAAAATAACAAATCCCCCAAAATAAAAAAATGCCCTACCCTATTCTAAAATAAAAATTGAAAAGCTCTTTTACCTTACCAGGCCTTAAAAGGGCCTTTTGCGGGGCATGCCCCAAAGAAAACAGCTCTTTTGCCTGTAAAAAAAAACATACAATACCCCCCCCCAACATTACAACCCACCACCCACATACCCCTAATCTAACCCAAACCCCCCTTAAATAAACCTAACACTAAGCCCCTGAAGATCTCCCTACCTTGTCTTCACCACGCCGGGTATCACCGATCCGTCCAGAAGATGGTCCGAAGTCTTCATCCAAGCCCAAGCGGGGGCTGAAGATATCCATCATCGGGCTGAAGAGGTCCATCATCCGGCTGAAGTCTTGATCCAAGCCCAAGCGGGGGCTGAAGATATCCATCATCGGGCTGAAGAGGTCCATCATCCGGCTGAAGTCTTGATCCAAGCGGGGGCTGAAGATATCCATCATCCGGCTGAAGTCTTCTATCAAGCGGCATCTTCAATCTTCTTTCTTCCGGATCCATCTTCATCCCGCCAACGCGGAACATCCATCCTGGCCGACGACTTCCCGACGAATGACTGTTCCTTTAAGGGACATCATCCAAGATGGCGTCCCTCGAATTCCGATTGGCTGATAGGATTCTATCAGTCAATCGGAATTAAGGTAGAAAAATTCTGATTGGCTGATTGAATCAGCCAATCAGATTCAAGTTCAATCCGATTGGCTGATCCAATCAGCCAATCAGATTGAGCTCGCATTCTATTGGCTTATCGGAACATCGGATGATGGACCTCTTCAGCCCGATGATGGATATCTTCAGCCCCCGCTTGGGCTTGGATCAAGACTTCAGTCGGATGATAAGACCTCTTCAGCCCGATGATGGATATCTTCAGCCCCCGCTTGGGCTTGGATGAAGACTTCGGACCATCTTCTGGACGGATCGGTGATACCCGGCGTAGTGAAGACAAGGTAGGGAGATCTTCAGGGGCTTAGTGTTAGGTTTATTTAAGGGGGGTCTGGGTTAGATTAGGGGTATGTGGGTGGTGGGTTGTAATGTTGGGGGGGTATTGTATGTTTTTTTTTACAGGCAAAAGAGCTGTTTTCTTTGGGGCATGCCCCGCAAAAGGCCCTTTTAAGGGCTGGTAAGGTAAAAGAGCTTTTCAATTATTATTTTAGAATAGGGTAGGGCATTTTTTTATTTTGGGGGCTTTGTTATTTTATTAGGGGGCTTAGAGTAGGTGTAATTAGATTAAAATTGTAATATTTTTATAATGTTGGTAAATTATTTTTTTATTTTTTGTAACAGTTCTTTTTTTATTTTTTGTACTTTAGTTAGTTTATTTAATTGTATTTATTTGTAGGTATTTCATTTAATTAATTTATTGATAGTGTAGTGTTAGGTTTAATTGTAGATAATTGTAGGTATTTTATTTAATTAATTTATTGATAGTGTAGTGTTAGGTTTAATTGTAACTTAGGTTAGGATTTATTTTACAGGTAATTTTGTAATTATTTTAACTAGGTAGCTATTAAATAGTTATTAACTATTTAATAGCTATTGTACCTAGTTAAAATAAATACAAAGTTGCCTGTAAAATAAATATAAATCCTAAAATAGCTACAATATAATTATTCGTTATATTGTAGCTATATTAGGGTTTATTTTACAGGTAAGTATTTAGCTTTAAATAGGAATAATTTATTTAATAAGAGTTAATTTATTTCGTTAGATGAAAATTATATTTAATTTAGGGGGGTGTTAGTGTTAGGGTTAGACTTAGCTTTAGGGGTTAATCCATTTATTAGAGTAGCGGCGAGGTCCGGTCGGCAGATTAGGGGTTAATACTTGAAGTTAAGTGTCGGCGATGTTAGGGAGGGCAGATTAGGGGTTAATACTATTTATTATAGGGTTTTTGAGGCGGGAGTGAGGCGGATTAGGGGTTAATAACTTTATTATAGTAGCGTTGAGGTCCGGTCGGCAGATTATGGGTTAATAATTGTAGGTAGGTGGCGGCGACGTTGGGGGGGCAGATTAGGGGTTAATAAATATAATATAGGGGTCGGCGGTGTTAGGGGCAGCAGATTAGGGGTACATAGGGATAACATAGGTTGCGGCGGTGTGCGGTCGGCAGATTAGGGGTTAAAAAAATTATTAGAGTGGCGGCGATGTGGGGGGACCTCGGTTTAGGGGTGCATAGGTAGTTTATGGGTGTTAGTGTACTTTAGAGCACAGTAGTTAAGAGCTTTATGAACCGGCATTAGCCCAAAAAGCTCTTAACTCCTGGCTTTTCTCTGCGGCTGGAGTTTTGTTGTTAGATTTCTAAAGCTCACTTCAGCCAAGACTCTAAATACCAGCGTTAGAAAGATCCCATTGAAAAGATAGGATACGCAAATGGCGTAGGGGGATCTGCGGTATTGAAAATTTGCAGCTGGAAAGTGAGCGTTAGACCCTTACCTACACGACTCTAAATACCAGCGGTAGCCCAAAACCAGCGTTAGGAGCCCCTAACGCTGGTTTTGACAGCTAACGCAAAACTCTAAATCTAGGTGAATGTTTTTATAATATTTGTCATGATTCAGGTTTATCAGTATATTTCCTTTTTGCAAACTGTCAGTTTCATTTTGGGAAATGCACATATAAAAAAAAAAAAAAAAAAATTCTTACCTGAAATTTTTCAAATTGAATTTTTCTAAATCGTGGGCTGTTAGGCTCGCGGGTGCGCAAAATGCTATAATTTATTGCGTCATTCTTGACGCAAGACTTTTTTGGCGCAAGAATTACGTTTGTTGACGTATTTTCGTTATTTCCGGCGTCTTAGTTGGCGCTGAAAATTTTCACGTAGTTACATCATCTATGACGCTCGTGTTTGTTGCAGATGTTTTTGGCGCCAAAAATATTTTGTCAGTTGTGGGTGTCATACTTGGCGCCAGACTTTTGACATTATTTAAGTCTTCATGTATTTTTGCTTCTGGTTTCCAGAGGCTTATTCTGTTTGCATTTTTTCCCATTCCTGAAACTGTCATATAAGGAAATTGATAATTTTGCTTTATGTTATTTTTTCTCTTACATATTGCAAGATGTCTCAATCTGATCCTGTTTCAGAATCCACTATTGGAATCCTGCTGCCTGATGTCGGTTCTACCAAACCTAAGTGCATTTGTTGTAAACTTGTGGTAACTGTTCCTCCGGCTGTAGTTTGTGATAGTTGTCATGACAAACTTTTACATGCAGAAAATATTTCCATTAGTAGTAATACATTACCTGCTGTTATTCCTTCAACATCTAATGCTCAGGATATTCCTGTTAATGTGAGAGAATTTGTTTCTAATTCTATTCAGAAGGCTTTGTCTGACATACCACCTTCTAATAAATGTAAAAGGTCTTTTAAAACTTCTCATAAAATTGATTAATTTTTAAATGACCGACAACATTCTGATTTATCTATCTCTGATGAGGATCTATCTGGTTCAGAAGATTCTGCCTCAGATATCCCTGGACCATTGGGTTCCCTCAGGATCAGGGCCGCTATTTCTATTCTGGCGTTGTTGCCCCTGGGGTTCAGCTTGTTCAGTGTTATGATTTTGGGGAGCATTATATATTTGGGGTGTCTGGTTATCCTGAGAATATCTTCACCGTCTATTGTATCTACCTTTGCGTGGATACCAATTATTTGGTGAGTATTCTCTTTGTGAGTAATTATTCACCTGATTATGTCCCCCACTTTGGTTATAGTCTCTCTGCGCCTCAGCCCATGTAGGGGAAGGGGCAGAGTTAAACCTCTGTGGAGATGGCCTGTTTTGACTGGCCACCTCCGCATAGGTTTTCTTTTTAGACTCCAAATTGAGGGGGCTAGGTGACACCCTAGTTTCTGCTACAATTTTGGGGTTTGATTCCTTTTTAACCCCCTGCTCACTGGACTGCTGAATAGAGTATAATTTTGTACTCTCTTTGATCAGCCATTCCAATGAGCAGTCCTCATCAAAATCTCTAGCTAAGTTAATTTTGATGGGTGTAGGCAGTGCTTCAAAAAATAAATTTACAAATTCTGAGCAATCAAATCTGGGATTATCTTCAGCCATACTGTACGCATTTTTCAATTCAGAAAGGAATTCGATGGGACTCTGATTTGCACTACATTTTAAACTATATACCGCTATTTTCACAGCAGTTTTAGTGCGATGTTGCCTGAATTCCTTTCTGCATTGTCGTTTTATTTCACTCCAGGAATGAATATTCATATCCTTTAGTGAAGTAAAGAATTTGTGATGCTTACTGTCAAATACCCAGGGCAGAAATTCAATTTTTAATTTCTCACTTGTTACATTCATTATAGCTAATGCGTTTTCAAAAGCCTCTAAGTGATCAATTACAGATTTTGTTCCCTTATTGGAGAATATAGGTACTGCACCCTGTATGAAAGTAACTATTTTATGGGAATCATATACCTTATTAGACTTATTTTGGGATTCTCTATTAGTTTCCCTCACCCGCACCAGCTGAGTTACAGCAGTTCTCTGGATTTACATCATGAGGTGATTGTCTATTTGGGAAATCGATTTCTGACCCATTAGGGGTCATTTGTCTATACTCTTCCATATATTTTTGTACCTTGTCCCTGACGCGTTCTCTAAGGGAGTTAGCATTATCTGCATTATTCTCACTGTTAATATAGGGGTTTTCATTATGGCGATATGACCGTTTTAAATCACTTAATTCTCTCTGGCTTTGCGCAAGCTGTTTGTTTAATTCTGTGCAAGTAAGTCTATATTATGCTTATCTAAGGCGGTTAGGTTTTGGGCAAATTCATCCATTTTATTTTTGGCTATTTTTACATCCTCTTCGCATCTGCATGAGGAACGAATACTACTTTCTAGCTCCTGTATCTGCAATTGTTTGTCTATGACACAAAGCGACATTTGGTCAATAATGCATACCATAAGGGGCCAAGATTTTAGTATTAGTTCGTCTCGCTTTTTGAGAGTATTGCATTGGTTAATCATTAATAATTCTTGGAAAAATTCATTTTTTTCATTCCACATATTATTATTAACGGTAATATTTTTAGCCCTAATTTCAAGCATATCCATAAAATCATTTAATTCACCTGCATTATTAAACTTCTCTTTAATGTGACTTATGATATCTTTCTTAAGGACCTGACCTCTAGTAACGGGTATTGTGATGGGACCATTTTCAATGCTATGTATAGAATTAAATGAGTCACTTCTGGCTACAGACATTATTATATTGGCTTAGTATTTAGTTAAATTAAAACGCTAATACAATTTTTACCAATAAAAAGAGAGAAGAAAAAAAAAAAATATTTAAAAAAAATAATAATAATATTAATTTAGAAATATGATTTTTTTAAAATATTTTTATGAATTTTGAAATATGAAAAAAAATAATATTTTTATGAATTTTGAAATATGAAAAATTTATATTTTAATGAATTTTGAAATATGAAAAATTAATATTTTTGATTAATTTGGAAATATGAAAAATCAATATTTTTATTAATTTTTCAAAAATTAATCTTTAACAATATTTCAAAATATCAATATCAATCTCGAAATATGAACATCAATATTTCAATCTTAAAAAAAAACCGAAATATTAATTTTTTTCTCACTTTTATAATAATTTCTATTTACTACAAATATATGATATCAATATGATGAATATTAATAAATCTTTCAGCAGTGCCTCCATACAATATGTAAGTATATTCATAAGAATTTTCAGTAGTGCTCTCCAAATAATATATCAGCCTATGGCAGGGTTATAATACAATGTATTTAATAATTATCCTTTAAAAATATCAACCCTCAATCAATATGCATCTACTAGAAACCATTAAATTGATATAAATATCTGAATTATTTTATTTAGTTAATATCTATGAGCATATTGGAATATATACCAGAGCATGAAACAATATTATATGCGTTAAAAACTATTAAGATATGCTGTACTTCTTACAAAGCCCAGAAAAGTTTACCTTTAAAAACCTTATTTACAAATAGCCTTTCATTCAGTTAACACAATGAGATTCTAAGATATTTAGCTGCTAACATTCAAGCAATACACTCAGTTTTTTTAACCACAATTTACTCTAACACAATTCTAATTAGGATACTAAAAATACATATATTTTACTGTAAACAGTTACTTATAATTAAAATCAATTCTAAGATATATATATGTTCTATGTTTTGCACAGATAAAAACAATTTAGCATTAAAGAAATATGTTTAACAATACATAGGCTATAAAATAGTAGCTTAAAAACCAAACTGCTCTTTAAATTTATTTGCTATAGTAATTTCTTAATACATTACCAAGATGAATGCCAATCGATATCCAGTATTCCTTAATGGGAATTTTCTCACCTCAGAAAATCAATAAGTATATTTTTGCAATCAATGAGAAAAGGTTGATTAGCTTGCCAGAGTAAATGGTATCTCACGCCCAGCACCCAGTTACAAGTTAGCTTAGCACAATCTGTCCTCTTTCTATCTTGCATTAAACTTATATAAAGTTTTTCATCATAGGTAAGATTGGAAACGCCCAAATGGAAACCTTGTCTCGGATTGGCCCTTAACGGAGCTGAACATGTTCACCATGGAAACGCATCTTTTGAACAGTTAATTCCCTTAACTGTCCTACTGGATTCTGGCCACTCGGGGGCAGTAGACATACAACACAGCAATACATTTAACCAACATTTTTAACAACTTAATTATTCTTATAAAATGATTATTTAATCAGACCATAACTTTTTGCATCAATCACATACAACCCCAATTATAGATGGGTAGTATCAGATCATTTTTCTGATTATTCTGATACCAAATATGTTATTTTATTAACATTGTATTATATTAAAGTAACTTATATTGCTAACTATTAGCTTAAAATCCATTAAAATTTTTTAGCATCCTGGCGTTTATATACAAATAACAGCCTATTTTGAATTCAGTATTGTATTGTATTCCAACATGAATATACCATATTTCCCGTTTCTAATAAATCTTGGAAGTATGAATCCTTTCTATGCAGATCTGAATTTATATGTCTGAAAAATAAAAACAGTACAGAGGTTATTATTCTGACACAGTTAAACATTTAGACCAACTAAAAATAGTTACCTACCAAGCTTACGGCTAGATTTAGAGTTTTGTCGGTAACGACCCGCGTAGCTAACGCTGGCTTTTTTCTGGCCGCACCTTTTAAATACCTCTGGTATTGAGAGTTCACAGAATGGCTGTGTTAGGCTCCAAAAAGGGAGCGTACAGGCATATTTACCGCCACTGCAACTCTCGATACCAGCGTTGCTTACGGACGCGGCCAGCTTCAAAAACATGCTCGTGCACGATTCCCCCATAGAAAACAATGGGGCTGTTTGAGCTGAAAAAAACCTAACACCTGCAAAAAAGCCACGTTCAGCTCCTAACGCAGCCCCATTGTTTGCTATGGGGAAACACTTCCTACGTCTGCACCTAACACTCTAACATGTACCCCGAGTCTAAACACCCCTAACCTTATACTTATTAACCCCTAATCTGCCGCCCCCGCTATCGCTGACCCCTGCATATTATTTTTAACCCCTAATCTGCCGCTCCGTACACCCCCGCCACCTACATTATCCCTATGTACCCCTAATCTGCTTCCCTAACATCGCCGACCCCTATATTATATTTATTAACTCCTAATCTGCCGCCCCCAACGTCACCTCCACCTAACTACACTTATTAACCCCTAATCTACCGACCGGACCTGAGCGCTACTATAATAAATGTATTTTCCCCTAATCCGCCTCACTCCCGCCTCAATAACCCTATAATAAATAGTATTAACCCCTAATCTGCCTTCCCTAACATTGTCGACACCTAACTTCAAGTATTAACCCCTAATCTGCCGACAGGAGCTCACCGCTACTCTAATAAATTTATTTACCCCTAAAGCTAAGTCTAACTTTAACCCTAACACCCCCCTAAATTAAATATAATTTAAATCTAACGAAATAAATTAACTCTTATTAAATAAATTATTCCTATTTAAAGCTAAATACTTACCTGTAAAATAAACCCTAATATAGCTACAATATAAATTATAATTATATTATAGCTATTTTAGGATTTATATTTATTTTACAGGTAACTTTGTATTTATTTTAACCAGGTACAATAGCTATTAAATAGTTAAGAACTATTTAATAGCTAAAATAGTTAAAATAATTACAAAATTACCTGTAAAATAAATCCTAACCTAAGTTACAATTAAACCTAACACTACACTATCAATAAATAAATTAAATAAAATACCTACAATTATCTACAATTAAACCTAACACTACACTATCAATAAATAAATTAAATACAATTCCTACAAATAAATACAATTAAATAAACTAACTAAAGTACAAAAAATAAAAAAGAACTAAGTTACAAAAAATAAAAAAATATTTACAAACATTAGAAAAAAATTACAACAATTTTAAACTAATTACACCTACTCTAAGCCCCATAATAAAATAACAAAGACCCCCAAAATAAAAAAATGCCCTACCCTATTCTAAATTACAAAAGTTCAAAGCTCTTTTACCTTACCAGCCCTGAACAGGGCCCTTTGCGGGGCATGCCCCAAAGAATTCAGCTCTTTTGCCTGTAAAAAAAAACATACAATACCCCCCCAACATTACAACCCACCACCCACATACCCCTAATCTAACCCAAACCCCCCTTAAATAAACCTAACACTAAGCCCCTGAAGATCTTCCTACCTTGTCTTCACCATGCCAGGTTCACCGATCGATCCAGAAGAGCCTCCGATGTCTTGATCGAAGCCCAAGCGGGGGGCTGAAGAGTGACGTCCATCCTCCGGCTGAAGTCTTGATCCAAGCGGGCAGAAGAGGACATCCGGACCGGCAAACATCTTCATCCAAGCCGCATCTTCTATGTTCTTCAATCCGATGACGACCGGCTGATCTTCAAGACCTCCATCGCGGATCCATCCTTCTTCACCGACGACTTCCCGACGAATGACGGTTCCTTTAAGGGACGTAATCCAAGATGGCGTCCCTCGAATTCCGATTGGCTGATAGGATTCTATCAGCCAA
Organism: Bombina bombina; assembly: GCF_027579735.1. Lineage (NCBI taxonomy): Eukaryota > Metazoa > Chordata > Amphibia > Anura > Bombinatoridae > Bombina > Bombina bombina. The sequence continues at coordinate 603,474,214 of NC_069501.1, forward strand.
TCGGAATTAAGGTAGGAAAATTCTGATTGGCTGATGGAATCAGCCAATCAGAATCAAGTTCAATCCGATTGGCTGATCCGATCAGCCAATCAGATTGAGCTTGCATTCTATTGGCTTAAAGAAACCGTCATTCGTCGGGAAGTCGTCGGTGAAGAAGGATGGATCCGCGATGGAGGTCTTGAAGATCAGCCGGTCGTCATCGGATTGAAGAACATAGAAGATGCGGCTTGGATGAAGATGTTTGCCGGTCCGGATGTCCTCTTGGATCAAGACATCGGAGGCTCTTCTGGATCGATCGGTGAACCTGGCATGGTGAAGACAAGGTAGGAAGATCTTCAGGGGCTTAGTGTTAGGTTTATTTAAGGGGGGTTTGGGTTAGATTAGGGGTATGTGAGTGGTGGGTTGTAATGTTGGGGGGGTATTGTATGTTTTTTTTTACAGGCAAAAGAGCTGTTTTCTTTGGGGCATGCCCCTCAAAGGGCCCTGTTGAGGGCTGGTAAGGTAAAAGAGCTTTGAACTTTTGTAATTTAGAATAGGGTAGGGCATTTTTTTATTTTGGGGGTCTTTGTTATTTTATTAGGGGGCTTAGAGTAAGTGTAATTAGTTTAAAATTGTTGTAATTTTTTTCTAATGTTTGTAAATATTTTTTTATTTTTTGTAACTTAGTTCTTTTTTATTTTTTGTACTTTAGTTAGTTTATTTAATTGTATTTATTTGTAGGAATTGTATTTAATTTATTTATTGATAGTGTTGTGTTAGGTTTAATTGTAGATAATTGTAGGTATTTTATTTAATTTATTTATTGATAGTGTAGTGTTAGGTTTAATTGTAGGTAATTGTAGGTATTTTATTTAATTTATTTATTGATAGTGTAGTGTTAGGTTTAATTGTAACTTAGGTTAGGATTTATTTTACAGGTAATTTTGTAATTATTTTAACTATTTTAGCTATTAAATAGTTCTTAACTATTTAATAGCTATTGTACCTGGTTAAAATAAATACAAAGTTAGCTGTAAAATAAATATAAATCCTAAAATAGCTATAATATAATTATAATTTATATTGTAGCTATATTAGGGTTTATTTTACAGGTAAGTATTTAGCTTTAAATAGGAATAATTTATTTAATAAGAGTTAATTTATTTTGTTAGATTTAAATTATATTTAACTTAGGGGGGTGTTAGTGTTAGGGTTAGACTTAGCTTTAGGGGTTAATCCATTTATTACAGTAGCGGCGAGATTCGGTCGGCAGATTAGGGGTTAATAATTGAAGTTAGGTGTCGGCGATGTTAGGGAGGGCAGATTAGGGGTTAATACTATTTATTATAGGGTTATTGAGGTGGGAGTGAGGCGGATTAGGGGTTAATAACTTTATTATAGTAGCGGTGAGATCCGCTCGGCAGATTAGGGGTTAATAAGTGGAGGCGACGTTGAGGGGGGCAGATTAGGGGTTAATAAATATAATATAGGGGTCGGCGATGTTAGGGGCAGCAGATTAGGGGTACATAGCTATAATGTAGGTGGCGGTGGTGTACGGAGCGGCAGATTAGAGGTTAATAATAATATGCAGGGGTCAGCGATAGCGGGGGGCGGCAGATTAGTGGTTAATAAATATAATATAGGGGTCGGCGGTGTTAGGGGCAGCAGATTAAGGGTACATAAGTATAACGTAGGTGGCGGTCGGCAGATTAGGGGTTAAAAAAATTTAATCGAGTGGCGCAGATGTGGGGGGACCTCGGTTTAGGGGTACATAGGTAGTTTATGGGTGTTAGTGTACTTTAGAGCACAGTAGTTAAGAGCTTTATAAACCGGCGTTAGCCCAGAAAGCTCTTAACTACTGACTTTTTTCTGCGGCTGGAGTTATGTCGTTAGATTTCTAACGCTCACTTCAGCCACGACTCTAAATACCGGAGTTAGAAAGATCCCATTGAAAAGATAGGATACGCAATTGACGTAAGGGGATCTGCGGTATGGAAAAGTCGTGGCTGGAAAGTGAGCGTTAGACCCTTTCCTGACTGACTCCAAATACCGGCGGTAGCCTAAAACCAGCGTTAGGAGCCTCTAATGCTGGTTTTCACGGCTACCGCCAAACTCTAAATCTAGGCCTTAGTAAATACTCATGTAATATTAGAAAATTAGACAATCTTCCAAACTCCTATATTTAATACATTCTGAGGCATGCATTCCTTTTTCACAATGTATTTATATTTTATGTTGTGTCATCTTTCCCCCAGCCGTACGTCTGCAATACGTCTTCAAATATCAGAGATTCAGTGAGATAGGACTGTTGTCATCACGTGTCTGCAGCACATGTCTCCCTTTGAAATCACAAAGATTTAGGTGACAAATTCTAGAGGGCCCTTGAGCCCATCCTCCACTCAAAATACAGACTATTTATTCTAAATAATCAAGGGGTTTCCTGTACATGGAGAAATTCCACAGGAAACAATTTACACATAGCTGTGAAATGTCTCAATGTCCCTGTATGACAACTTTGCCCTGGACCTCCTGTAGTGTGGTTGGCTTCAAAGACTATGTTATATTTTAATTAGGATAAAAACATGTTTTCATCCAGCTAAAACTATTTGGCAAGCTTTTTTCTTTCATGTAATTAACAAGAGTCCATGAGCTAGTGACGTATGGGATATACATTCCTACCAGGAGGGGCAAAGTTTCCCAAACCTTAAAATGCCTATAAATACACCCCTCACCACACCCACAAATCAGTTTATCGGTTACGTTTTTTCAAAGAAATTTGGATCAATTCTGTTCACAATCTTTGGATTCAGAACATTGTTTCAGAAGGGTACAGAATTGGTTTCAAGATGAGACCTCCTGCAAAGAGATTTTTTCTTTCCCGTGTCCCAGTAAATCCAGTGAAAGCTCAAGCATTTCTGAATTGTGTTTCAGATCTAGAGTTGGCTGGAGTAATTATGCCAGTTCCAGTTCCGGAACAGGGGATAGGGTTTTATTCAAATCTCTTCATTGTACCAAAGAAGGAGAATTCCTTCAGACCAGTTCTGGATCTAAAATTATTGAATCGTTATGTAAGGATACCAACGTTCAAGATGGTAACTGTAAGGACTATATTGCCTTTTGTTCAGCAAGGGAATTATATGTCCACAATAGATTTACAGGATGCATATCTGCATATTCCGATTCATCCAGATCATTATCAGTTCCTGAGATTCTCTTTTCTAGACAAGCATTACCAATTTGTGGCTCTACCGTTTGGCCTTGCTACAGCTCCAAGAATTTTCACAAAGATTCTCGGTGCCCTTCTGTCTGTAATCAGAGAACAGGGTATTGTGGTATTTCCTTATTTGGACGATATCTTGGTACTTGCTCAGTCTTTACATTTAGCAGAGTCTCATACGAATCGACTTGTGTTGTTTCTTCAAGATCATGGTTGGAGGATCAATTTACCAAAAAGTTCTTTGATTCCTCAAACAAGAGTAACCTTTCTGGGTTTCCAGATAGATTCAGTGTCCATGACTCTGTCTTTAACAGACAAGAGACGTCTAAAATTGATTACAGCTTGTCGAAACCTTCAGTCTCAATCATTCCCTTCGGTAGCCTTATGCATGGAAATTCTAGGTCTTATGACTGCTGCATCGGACGCGATCCCCTTTGCTCGTTTTCACATGCGACCTCTTCAGCTCTGTATGCTGAACCAATGGTGCAGGGATTACACGAAGATATATCAATTAATATCTTTAAAACCGATTGTTCGACACTCTCTAACGTGGTGGACAGATCACCTTCGTTTAATTCAGGGGGCTTCTTTTGTTCTTCCGACCTGGACTGTAATTTCAACAGATGCAAGTCTCACAGGTTGGGGAGCTGTGTGGGGATCTCTGACGGCACAAGGAGTTTGGGAATCTCAGGAGGTGAGATTACCGATCAATATCTTGGAACTCCGTGCAATTTTCAGAGCTCTTCAGTTTTGGCCTCTTCTGAAGAGAGAATCGTTCATTTGTTTTCAGACAGACAATGTCACAACTGTGGCATACATCAATCATCAAGGAGGGACTCACAGTCCTCTGGCTATGAAAGAAGTATCTCGAATTTTGGTTTGGGCGGAATCCAGCTCCTGTCTAATCTCTGCGGTTCATATCCCAGGTGTAGACAATTGGGAAGCGGATTATCTCAGTCGCCAAACGTTGCATCCGGGCGAATGGTCTCTTCACCCAGAGGTATTTCTTCAGATTGTTCAAATGTGGGGGCTCCCAGAGATAGATCTGATGGCCTCTCATCTAAACAAGAAACTTCCCAGGTATCTGTCCAGATCCCGGGATCCTCAGGCGGAGGCAGTGGATGCATTATCACTTCCTTGGAAGTATCATCCTGCCTATATCTTTCCGCCTCTAGTTCTTCTTCCAAGAGTAATCTCCAAGATTCTGAGGGAATGCTCGTTTGTTCTGCTAATAGCTCCGGCATGGCCTCACAGGTTTTGGTATGCGGATCTTGTCCGGATGGCATCTTGCCAACCATGGACTCTTCCGTTAAGACCAGACCTTCTGTCGCAAGGTCCTTTTTTCCATCCGGATCTGAAATCCTTAAATTTAAAGGTATGGAGATTGAACGCTTGATTCTTGGTCAAAGAGGTTTCTCTGACTCCGTGATTAATACTATGTTACAGGCTCGTAAATCTGTATCTCGAGAGATATATTATAGAGTCTGGAAGACTTATATTTCTTGGTGTCTTTCTCATCATTTTTCTTGGCATTCTTTTAGAATACCGAGAATTTTACAGTTTCTTCAGGATGGTTTAGATAAGGGTTTGTCCGCAAGTTCTTTGAAAGGACAAATCTCCGCCCTTTCTGTTCTTTTTCACAGAAAGATTGCTATTCTTCCTGATATTCATTGTTTTGTACAAGCTTTGGTTCGTATAAAACCTGTCATTAAGTCTATTTCTCCTCCTTGGAGTTTGAATTTGGTTCTGGGAGCTCTTCAAGCTCCTCCGTTTGAACCTATGCATTCATTGGACATTAAATTACTTTCTTGGAAAGTTTTGTTCCTTTTGGCCATCTCTTCTGCTAGAAGAGTTTCTGAATTATCTGCTCTTTCTTGTGAGTCTCCTTTTCTGATTTTTCATCAGGATAAGGCGGTGTTGCGAACTTCTTTTGAATTTTTACCTAAAGTTGTGAATTCCAACAACATTAGTAGAGAAATTGTGGTTCCTTCATTATGTCCTAATCCTAAGAATTCTAAGGAGAAATCGTTGCATTCTTTGGATGTTGTTAGAGCTTTGAAATATTATGTTGAAGCTACGAAATCTTTCCGTAAGACTTCTAGTCTATTTGTTATCTTTTCCGGTTCTAGGAAAGGCCAGAAAGCTTCTGCCATTTCTTTGGCATCTTGGTTGAAATCTTTAATTCATCTTGCCTATGTTGAGTCGGGTAAAATTCCGCCTCAGAGAATTACAGCTCATTCTACTAGGTCAGTATCTACTTCCTGGGCGTTTAGGAATGAAGCTTCGGTTGACCAGATCTGCAAAGCAGCAACTTGGTCCTCTTTGCATACTTTTACTAAATTCTACCATTTTGATGTATTTTCTTCTTCTGAAGCAGTTTTTGGTAGAAAAGTTCTTCAGGCAGCGGTTTCAGTTTGAATCTTCTGCTTATGTTTTTTGTTAAACTTTATTTTGGGTGTGGATTATTTTCAGCAGGAATTGGCTGTCTTTATTTTATCCCTCCCTCTCTAGTGACTCTTGTGTGGAAAGATCCACATCTTGGGTAGTCATTATCCCATACGTCACTAGCTCATGGACTCTTGTTAATTACATGAAAGAAAACATAATTTATGTAAGAACTTACCTGATAAATTCATTTCTTTCATATTAACAAGAGTCCATGAGGCCCACCCTTTTTTGTGGTGGTTATGATTTTTTTGTATAAAGCACAATTATTCCAATTCCTTATTTTATATGCTTCGCACTTTTTTTCTTATCACCCCACTTCTTGGCTATTCGTTAAACTGATTTGTGGGTGTGGTGAGGGGTGTATTTATAGGCATTTTAAGGTTTGGGAAACTTTGCCCCTCCTGGTAGGAATGTATATCCCATACGTCACTAGCTCATGGACTCTTGTTAATATGAAAGAAATGAATTTATCAGGTAAGTTCTTACATAAATTATGTTTTTTATATTAGAATAGAACTGATGTCTCCAATATGTATGAGATGCAATGTAGATGGTTTCAAAACAGAACTAGGGGTCAGTGATCATCTGATAGGGATCCTGAATTCACGCCTCAGTGGGATATCCTTGGAAACAGATGTGAAATATATATAATATACAGATGATTATCTTTCAAGTAATATGTTTTTTTTTGTTTTTTTTCTGAGTGGTTGTTTTAATTAAGTACACCAAATGTTCCATTGTCCTCATTTGTGTGTTCAGAATAGCCCTGCATGCCAAGTGGGGGGGGGGGGGGAGAGTTGAAAATTTAAGCAGATTCAATTCATTTGCTACTAACACATTCCTAGAGATGTACTTCAAGGTTCTTCTAAAATGGTATCGGACTCCCCAAAAAATGGCCAGGATATATTCAACGGCCTCTTCACTCTGTTGGAGAGAATGCGGACAACCTGATTCTGATCTCCATATATGGTGGACATGTACGAAGATTTCTGCCCTTTGGAGCAGGCCCTTTGCCCTGCTCTTGGACTTAGACATGACTTTACCTTCAACCCCAGCTCTAGCTCTCCTACACATTGGTCTTCAAGACTAGCAGTTAAGGTGTGCATAGCCAGATCTTGGAAACAGGTTGAAGCCCCAAATTTTGACCAGGTTATTCACCTGAGTATCTGGCTTCCATGGAGAAGGGATTCTTTAACGCAATTGAGCAAATGGGGAATTATTGGGCAATCTGGGATACATGGTTTCAGTATAGAAACCCTACTTGAACCTTATAGGATAGTGTATACCCCCTCCTCACCCCGTGCCGCCGAACGCCTTCCCTTTTTTTTTTTCTTTTCCCCCTTCTTTTTTCCTTCTTAGTCCTGATTTTCATTTAGATCACAATGCCTCTTTGTCATGATTTCTCCCAAAGTGGTGGTGGCTTCTCTTTCTAGCCACCCCTATCTGGGTATGTTTTGTTGGTTTCAAAATGTTATGTTGTTTACTTTTTGTTTCATTTAGAAATGTAAAATTAGGAATACTGCACTAAGTTGTATATGTGAAATATTTCCTTAATACAAAAACTATTAAAAAAAAAAAAAGTGTGTCACAAGGATAAATCCATCCAGTGCAGATACAGATATCTCAGACGAAATCTTGCAGGAAATACCAGAATCGTACTGCAGAAGAAGTCACTGTGACATCTGAGGGCAGCCATGGCAGAAATCCCATGGGAAATACCTTTACTGCTTGTTTGAAAGTGAGAGAGCAGTCAAACGCTTCAAATACAGCAGCCTTGAAAACATTTTCATGGCAGGAAGCACTACAACAGCACTATTCAATAGACACTCATCCATTCATCCGCAGCAAACAGCCAAACCAGTACTGAAACATATCAGCAGAGGTTATAGAAATAAGTGTATAATATAGATTCGTAAAGGGAGGCAAAAGGCAAGTCCCTCCGACCGATTAAAGAGGGTTTATGGAAAATTTCCAATAAGGTGAAACAAAGTATCAATGAAAACAGACAATAAGGTGAGAGCTAAAATAATAGTAAATTGAGAAAATAAAATGTGATAATGTATAAAAAATGTATATGATACCTAATATATAAGGTGAGCACTAAATGAGATAGTATAAAATGTAATAATTTATGATAACTGTTATACTATATAAAGGACTAAAAGAGACATAAAGCTCTGTTTAAAAATGTAAACACTTTAATATGCAGGTGAGTAAATTCATATAAACATTAAAAACACTAAACCTTGCAAGGTATTAGCCAACAACTAAAATGGCATTGAGTGAGATGCAATATGTCAGGAACAATATTTTAAGAACAATATGTGCAAACAATTAAAATAACAACAATATCTAAAAAATCTATAAAATTAGAAATGCATTTCTTGATAGGAGTACAATGAAAGTCTAAAATAATGTCTCTTACAACGGTGCTTAAATAACCATAAACAGTACCTTAATAGACTAGGAGCCCAAGTCCTTTTGCGAGGATGAGCAGTTATATCTTTCAACAACCACTAATGAAAGAACAAGGATAAACAAGTGTTGATTTTGATGATTTTACAGGTTAGGATGAGTAGTTATATCTTTCAACAATCGCTAATGAAAGAACAAGGATAAAAAAAGTGTTGATTTTGATGATTTTGCAGGTTAGGATGAGCAGTTATATCTTTCAACAATCTCTAATGAAAGAACAAGGATAAAAAAGTGTTGATTTTGATGATTTTGTAGGTTAGGTGGAGAACGTAGATCGTGTAATTCACTCCAGAGTGTGTTGTAGGAGGAAAGAGTGACAGCTGAGTCAGCTCACAATCCAAATCTTAGGATTGGTGGGTTACTATAAGCAATAGCTTCAACAGACAGCATCTGTAATTGAGTGCTGCAATTCCAACAGACAGCGTCTGCGTGTGTTTTGATATTCCAGAAAGACAGCGTTGGGTTAATATATTTATTTAAGTGTTTCCGATGTAGCGGGGGGCCTCGGTTTAGGGGTTAATAGGTAGTTTATGGGTGTTAGTGTACTTTTAGCACTTTAGTTAAGAGTTTTATGTTCCGGCGTTAGCCCATAAAACTCTTAACTACTGACTTTTAAATGCGGTAGGAGAGGGTCTACCGCTCACTTCTTCCAAGACTTGTAATACCGGCGTTAGGCAAATCCCATTAAAAAGATAGGATACGCAATTGACGTAAGGGGATTTGCGGTAGCCTCGAGTTGCGGAAGAAAAGTGAGCGGTACACCTGTACCTGCCAGACTTGTAATACCAGCGGGCGTTAAAAAGCAGCGTTGGGACCTCTCAACGCTGCTTTTTAAGGCTAACGCCAAACTCGTAATCTAGGCGATTGTTCTTAAAATATTGTTCCTAACATCTCACTCAATGCCATTTTAGTTGTTGGCTAATACCTTGCAAGGTTTAGTGTTTTTAATGTTTATATGAATTTACTCACCTGCATATTAAAGTGTTTACATTTTTAAACAGAGCTTTAGGTCTCTTTTAGTCCTTTATATAGTATAATAGTTATCATAAATTATTACATTTTATACTATCTCATTTAGTGCTCACCTTATATATTAGGTATCATATACATTTTTTTATACATTATCACATATTTTCTTTTCTTAATTTGCTATTAATTTAGCTCTCACCTTATTGTCTGTTTTCATTACTATTATTTACATCTTGAGGAAGGTTGTCATTTTTAGGTGTAGCTTATATTGAGTCTTAGAAGTGTTTCCCTCATATTGTTGTTTTCTCAGTTTAGAAACAAAGTATCAAACTATATCCCAAATACATCCCTCTGACAAGCACTGCCCTCTGAGGGGAAACCGGGCCTCAGTATAGACTGAAAACCCCTTTCTCTGAAGAATCAAATGCGCATCTTCATTTTTCAACCACCTCCAGCAGAGGAAAAAATTAGGACTGAGGTATGTGTGAGGTGAGAGGGGTTTTATAGAGCTCTTGGGGTTTGGGACTCAATGCCTCTTCTTAGTGGTAGAGAAGGGTAATTCCCATAAGTAATGTATCATGGACTCTTACCACCTGTATGAAAGAAATGCAGAGGATTTTCTACTTACATGGAAAAGAGCTACCTTAAGCTGTATGTAATGCGCATGCCTACTTTATACTGGTAGGCAAACAGTATATTGCACGATAAGCTGGTACATGAATATTTAGTAAACACATAAAATATACAAAAAAAAAAAACGATAAATGCACAGATGTAAATACAATATGTCAGGGACCTAATCGGGAAGAGTAGTTCACATACACTGTCCTGAGTTGTCCTGTACCACGGATGGAAGCAGATAGCAAGCAGTATAGATTCCGCCTCAATAGCCGTTATCTCCAAACAATGAGGCTTACCCCACCCCTGACATCACTGGCAAGTAATGGCGTACCACTTTAATTTTTATTTTGTGAGTTTATTGCACATTTATTCAAATTAACATATGAACCTACCTAGGTTTAGCTTTCAACATAAAATACCAAGAGAACAAAGCAAATTTGATGAAAAAAGTAAATTGGAAAGTTATTTAAAATTACATGCCTTATCTGAATCACAAAAGTTTAATTTTCCAGTGATGTGCAGTCACTAGAGGCAGGTGAGGCAGGGCTTCACCTCTCATATGGGCAAAAATATATATTTTTATTGGCTTTAAAAAAAAAAAAAATTTCCAGCATTTTTTTTTTCACACCTACATGTTGTGCAATGGAGAGGCACAAGCAGGTCTGCCCTCCATTACTCAACATGCTGCACAACCTACTGGATGAAAGTGGTTAAGATCATTCCATGACCCATAAGTGCTTAATTGAGGCAGGCCTCTTTGGGGCTGACCCAATCCAGTGAGAGGTACCAGTCAGGGGAACTTAGGGTTTGGGCTGGATGTTAAATCATATAAAACAAAAACGGAAAAAAAATACTTTCATTTATTTTGTTGCTGCCCTGTGCAGCTGCCAGATTTGATTTAATAAAAAAGAAAGTTCTGTACTCCCCTCCAAGTGCAGTGGAATATTCCACTGTCACTTCCTTACAGAGCAGGAAGAGATGCAGACTTGCAGAGAGCAGTGTTTTAGCCACATTTTATTGAAGTAAGTTCTGCAACCTTAGATTTTGCTGAAAGGGATTCTGTTAGTGAAAATGATAATTTAATGAATGTGGTTTAGTGTTTTTTGTTTTTTACTCTTTTACAGCAGTTTAAGGATCGTTTTTGTATTTTGTTTACTCTCTCACAGCATTATTATATAAAGCATGGTAATGTAAAATGAAACCAAGCAGTTTAGAATGGGTTATAGCAAATATTCTCCATGGCTCCTGTAGCTATAGTATTTCATTTAAACCAGGGATTCCTTAGGTGTATGTTGGACAACCCTGATGTAGACAACAAATAATAATTTATTAATGCTCCCATTCATATGTGCTGTTCTGTTTCAGATATTTAAAATAGATTGTAGACTATTAGCATTTGATAGTCACTTAAAATATTACTTAAAATATTACTTAAACATTCAGTGGTGCCTCCCCAATTTCAGTGTTCCCTCTCTCCCCACTTATGTGTCTCTCTCCTCCCTCTGTCTCCTTCACTCCCCTCTGTCTGTCTCTCTCTCTCCTCTGTCTCAGTCTCTCCCCTCTGTGTCTCTCTGTCACTTCCCTTTATCTCTCTCTCCCCTCTGTCTCTCTCTCCCCTGTCTCTCTCTCTCTTCCCCTCTGTCTCTCTCTCTCTCTTCCCCTCTGTCTCTCTCTCTCTCTCTCTCTCTCTCTCTCTTCTGTCTCTCTCTCTCCCCTCTGTATCTCTCTCTCTCTCCCCTCTGTCTCTCTCTCTCCCTTCTGTCTCTCTCTCTCCCCTCTGTATCTCTCTCTCTTTCTCCCCTCTGTGTCTCTCTCTCTCCCCTCTGTGTCTCTCTCTCTCCCCTCTGTCTCTCTCTCTTCCCCTCTGTGTCTCTCTCTCTCTCTTCCTCTCTTCCCCTCTGTCTCCCCTCTGTATCTCTCTCCCCTCTGTGTCTCTCTCCCCTTTGTGTCTCTCTCTCTCTCCCCTCTGTCTCTCTCTCTTCCCTCTGTCTCTCTCTCTTCCCCTCTTTCTCTCTCCCCTCTGTATCTCTCTCTCTCCCCTCTGTCTCTCTCTATCCCCTCTGTCTCTCTCTATCCCCTCTGTGTCTCTCTCTCTCTCCCTTCTGTCTCTCACTCTCCCCTCTGTGTCTCTCTCTCTCCCCTCTGTCTCTCTCTCTCTCTCTCCCCTCTCTCCTCTGTCTCTCTCTCCCCTCTGTGTCTCTCTCTCTCCCCTCTGTGTCTCTCTTCCTCCCCCTCTGACTCTTTCATCCCTTATGTGTCTCTCTAACCCTCTGTGTGATTGTGTCTCTTTCTCGCTAACCCTCTGTGTCTCTCTCTCCCTCTGAGTGCTTTTCTGTGTTTCGGTCTACCTTTTATTTATTTAATTAATAAATTAGTGATGCCATCTGAGGATGTGGCTTTATTTAAAGGGGTGGGGTCAAGCGCCCCACCATCTTTAAATTTCACTAGCCGCCACTGGATCAAGAGACATTTTTATATTTACTGAATAATGAAGGAATCTATAAGCATAATTTGCAGCATTAAAGTAAAAAGTATGTTTTAAACATATTTTAATGGGCCTGGATTTCTAGATCTCATAATCAGAGCAAGCATTTTGTTATCTGGCAAGAGTTTCTGTTACAATCCTTTAGACTAAAATCAGATGTTTACTAAGTTGACCAGTTTTCCAAGACACCATTTAAAAGGACATGAAACCCATATGTTTTCTTTCATGATTTAGAAAGAGCATGCAATTTTAAATAACTTTCCAATTTACTAATATCTAATTTTCTTCATTCTTTTGATATCCTTTGTTGACAATCATATCTAAATATTGCTCGGTAGCTGCTGATTGGTGGCTGCATATAGATACCTCATGTGATTGGCTCACCCATGTGCATTGCTATTTCTTCAACAAAGGATATCTAAAGAATTAAGACCTTTCTGAGCCACTACCTCACCAGCCTCTGAAGTCACCACACGTCACTGATTTTAACTAGACTGTCCCTTTAAAGAGGAGAGGGGATAAGAGACACCCCTGATGCGTGCCTCTTTAAAGGTGGTATTCATTTTTTAGCGCTATGCATATCAAACACCTACCATCGTGACAAGTACATGTTGTTTCTTAGGCATATCGGTCTATTTTGTAATCACTGTTGCAAAATGGGCATGTGATCCTTCATCTGAAAGAGATGTCTCCTTTTTTAAAAGAAGGATCACTTACCTCATTTTAATACTTTGATGAGGGTACTATAGTCCATTTATATCCCAACACAACAAAAACATTACTTAGTAATCAGTTGACTTTTTAATGGCAATGACCTACTACTTAGAGGAGCATGTCACCCCATTATTTGAAAGAGGGTAATCAACTTTCATATGAGGGGTGTTTTTAGACGTAAAGCCAGGTGTCTGTTATTACATTGATAATTATTGCCACAGATAAATGAAACCCCCTTATTTGAATTGTGTGACTCCTATCTGTTAAAGGGACATGATTTTATTTTCTTTAATGATTCAGACAACGCATGTAATTGTAAACAACTTTTCAATTTACTTCTATGATCAAAATTAATTTGTTCTGTTGGTATCCTTTTTTGAAGGAGCAATAATACACAACTGGAAGCTAGCTGAAGACAGGTGAACCAATGGTAAGAGGCATATTGTGAGATACTAGAACTAGTTGTTTTAGTGTTTGGATCACAACTGCAGATCTCTTAGTTTTAGGTATAAAAAATGTATTAGTTGTTCCACTGGACAAATAAACTACTATACTGGAAGTAGTAAAAATAGCTCTTAGTGGATTTGATTCCTGTGAATATTATGGAAACAAAGTCTCCAGAGAGAAGTTCACAGTGTGGCAGTAGAGAGCTGGAAAGTACAGGCCACAGAGGGAAGAGAATAGAACGTCTGCCTGGAGGGAGTTTCCTGGAAGGTGATGTCACTCGGAGTGGGCGGAGCCTAAGTCCGGTTCAGGGAACTCACTGAATTACTCCTGTGCTGGTGTTTTGTTTGTGACTTTGTTTGCAGGTAAACAGATCCGGTCTAGCTGCTCCTGGATTGTAACAGCAGTTGTTAAAAGTGGTGGTACTTGACCGGCAACGTGCCATCTGTGACTCTGGGCTCATGTTGACAGCTTGCTGATGTAATCAGTTGCTCAGTTGTGGGGATGGGTTATTGACCCCACTTGTGATGCAATTGGGGCGTGGCTTAAGAGACGTTAGTCAGTTTGAATCTGTTGCAGCGGGAGCAGGTACCTGGTGAGCGGGAAAGAAGTTGTCGGATGATACTTACCATGGATGAGATGCAGGCGATTCTCGGAAAGGTCCAGGAGTTGTTACAGTCCAGAGGCTTGGCGTGGTTGCAGAGAAGGCTGGAAGGAGACGGTGTGGTCGGCGGCGCTGGAGGAGAAGACATGGCGGGGGGCGGAGTTGCAGCGGAAAGTCAGTCCAGGCCGGTTCGGAGGTCCCGCCCATCAGAGAGGCTCAGTCCATCGGTCGGGAGCAGACGTGACTCTGGGAGCCGCAGAGGGCTCCTGGATCCGGAGGTCGGTCAAGCATATGGGCGGTGTGGTCCGGCACCGTGATGGAGGTGGTTGGTGGCAGCAGGAGTCTTCGTTCCGGGACCAGTGACAGCAGCTTTCAGGACCAGGCGGCGCCGGCGGAAAGAAACCGGGAAGGTATGTGTGTAACAGGCTTGGGGGTTACGGGGGATCCAGAGTGAGGGGTGCATGTGAAGAGGAGGCTATGGGGCATATAAATGTGGATACAAGTCGGGCTCCGGATACGGCCTACTTAGGCCTGAGTAATGTTTTGGGCCAGGACTGGGTTGCGGCAGTTTCGGGCCTAACCGGGAATGAGGTGCTGGAGCTGAATACGGCCTATTTAGGCCTCAGAGAGAGGATGGGGCATGAACAGGCTGCGGCTTTCTTAGGCAGAGGAGGAAATACGATTCAGGATCCGGTTATGGCCGTGGTGGGCCTGAGATGGGATGCTGATAGTCACCAGGCCGCGGCCTGTTTTGATCTGAGAGGGAGTAGGCTGCAGGATATGGAGACGGCTGTTTTAGGCCTAGGAGGACAATCATCTGGGCCTGGAAGTGTGGGAGCACAGACTGAAGAGAGGGATGCCAGTGGGGAGTTTACAGTTAGGGGTAGGGGGTTTAGGGTCTGGTTTAATGTATGGAGGGCAGGTAGAAGGGGGGCAGATTGAGTGGTAGCGTGAGAGGTAGTAGGGGCAGGGGGCATATGGGGGTTGCCAATAGGCATTTTAATGTTTGTTTTTCTGCAGATGTGGAGACAGCGGAAGTTCTAGCGCTGGAGAGGAGTGCTGATGATGTAGTTTTTCCTTCACATACAGACAGTGACTCACTGTGGGTCGAAGAGCACTACAGTGATTTTGCGGAGGAAGAAGATTTGCAACCTTCAACTTCTGGACCTGTAAAGGCGGACCAGGTAGGGAACTTTGCTGCTTTGACGCAGCTGCTATGGGCTTTGGTTCCTGAGGGGGGTGGAAGGGTTAGGGAGATGGGTGGTAGGCATAGTGTTGAGAGAGGTACTAGGGAAGCTTTGGGTAGGGCTAGTGCAGAGAGAAGCTTTAGGGGGGATAACTTGGGTGTTAGTGGTTCAGTCGATTGCACGGAGAAGCAAGAGACACACCTACACATAGGATTGGCTATGAAACACACCCTCTTATTGTGATTGGTCATCTCCCCTTTAAATGAAAAAGGCGCAATACTGAACATATTCACTGTTTATACTGCCTCATGAAGAAGCCCGACAGCAGATCAGGGGAAACGCATTAGGCTACACAGGAGCAAGTGACTGATCAGCTGTCCAGACTCTCTACCCACGGCAACCAGTGCAGGGGTTCTGGATACCGTGCCTGACGATTTCCATCTAAGCCTGGTGTGGAGGACTAGCAGCGGTGTAAGCACAGTGCTCAACTTGATATGTTTTAACCACTTGCGAATCTTGTGTTTTATTTCTATGTGTGTATTCACCTATAATAAAAAAACTTCACTTGAGTTTGGCCTTGTGCGCCTTTTTCTCTTACATTGTAATAGGGGTTCTGCATCCTCTCAGTCTCAGGTTCGGCACAGGGAAAGGAGAAGGCAGGACAGCAGTAGCAGGATTCCGGTTTCACGGCAGCGGGTGAGATCCCGCTCACCCCTGGCTTATCATAGGAGGCAGGAAGCTGGCAATTCATCTGTTTGGTGTACTCTGGATAAGCATACAGGGTAAGGGGAGGACCAGAAGGTCAAGATCCCCTGAGAGGAGGAGCTGCAGGGACAAGGAGGTTCCAAGTGGAAGGGACATTATTCATGGCTGTGAGTGTCGGAGTGTCAGGAGAGCAGGAGTGATGCCATAGCTGGAATGGAGGCTAGCAAGGTTCCTGGTAACACAGGTGAGAGTATCGTGGCATATTCAGTGCCTAAAGGGAGTGCATCTGGTGATGTTAAAGGGACACTCAATCAAAATTAAACTTTCATTATTCAGATAGAGCATGCCATTTTAAACAACTTTCCAATTTACTTCTATTAACTAACTGTGCACAGTCTTTTTATATTTAAACTTTTTGAGTCACCAGCTCCTACTGAGCATGTGCAAGAATAAGTGTGTTTGCATTTGTGATTGGCTGATGGCTGTCACATGGTACGTGTATGCATTTGTGATTGGCTGATGGTTGTCACATGGTACAGGGGGAGTGGAAAAACACATTACTTTTAAAATTGTCAGAAAGAAAATCTACTACTCATTTGAAGTTCAGACTAAGTGCTATTGCATTGTCTTGTTATCTTGCATTTGTTGATTATGCAAATCTACAATGTTGACTGGTCCTTTAAGTGTGAGTCTGTCTTGAAAGGCTTGAAGGAGCTGATTGAGCAGTTGGAAGGTGGGAAACAGAGTAGTGTGAGTGGGGCTGCTGTTGGGTATTTGGGTGTCCCAGAGCATGGCTCCTGGGGCTGGGACCTTGGATCGGTCCGGTTCGGTGCTGTCAGGTTGTACGGGTGCTAGTGGGCCGGTTGTTAAAGTTTCGGAACAGGATTTCATGCGCCGTGTTTATGTTCTGTGGGCCCTTTGGGATACATTTGTCTAAGGAAGTTATGGAGAAGATCTGGAGGCGGGAGTTTGTGGACATTTTCTCCCTGCTCCCGGTGGATCAGTTTATTGATATTAAAGAGGATTCTAAAGGGGACTCAGCTAAGAAAGAGGAGGAGGAGCGAAAGAAAAGATACAGAACGTTGCCTAAGATGCTGTCTAATTGGTCTAAAGCTTTTTGTATATTGGCGAGTGTTGTGGGTGAATAGAACCCTGAATTGTGTTCTTCCCTGTTCTGTTACCTGGATGAGGTGGCAGGGGCCTGCCATACATAGGGAGGCCTTGCTTGGTGGAAATATGATGAGCAGTTCCAGCAACGGATGGCTGTCCATACGGAAATGAGGTGGGACGACAGGGATATGGCTGGAGTTGATGACTCCATTGAGATAAGGTCAGCCCTTTCGGGGGCCAGGAGCAGTGGCTCTGCTTTCAATTCAATGAGGGAATATGCAGATTCGGAGCGGCTTGTAAATACAAACACGAGTGCTCCTATTGTGGAGGGATCCACTCTGGTTCCAAGTGTTTTAAAAAGACAAAATCGCTTGAAAAAGGGGAAGTGGCTCCAAGTAGAAAGGAGGGCACCATAGCTAAGGTGATACAGTAGCCGTAGGGGTAGGGCGGGGGATGCGGAATTGCTTTTGTCTGGTTTCAGTTCGGGTTTCCGTATTCCATTTATTGAGGGTGTTGGGGCCGTGTTTTCGGTTAATCTAAAATCTGCGAATTACTTTCCTGAGGTGGTGATGGCTAAGCTCCAGTAGGACGTGGCTTTGGGTAGGATGGCGGGCCCATTCCGGGACCCTCCTTTGCAAAATTTGAGGGTTTCACCATTGGGTGTGGTCCCCAAAAAGGTTCCAGGTAAATTCAGACTAATCCATCACTTTTCATTTCCTAAAGGGTCTTCGATAAATGATGGTATTGATCTTGAAGTGTCAGCGGTGAGGTACGCTTCCTTTGATAGGGCTTTGGATTTGGTTAGGGAGGAAGGCCGCAGTGCGTTGTTGGCTAAGGTGGATATTAAGTCTGCTTTCAGGATTCTCCCTGTTCACCCTGTGTGTCACCATTTGATGGGATGCTATTTTGAGGGGTCATTTTTCATGGATTTGTGCTTGCCGATGGGCTGTCCTGTTCTTACTTCGAAAAGTTCAGTTGCTTTGTGGAATGGGTGGTTAAACAGCAGGGTGGATGGTCTTCTGTCATCCATCATTTGGATAATTTTATGTTTGTTGGCCTGGCTGGTTGTGGAGTTTGACAGGATTTGATGGATTGATTTTTTGTGGTGGCCAAGGATTTTCTGTAGAGAAAACTAAAGGCACTTCTTCTGCCCTTAGTATTTTGGGCATTTGTATTGACTCGGTATTAATGGAATGTAGGTTGCCGGAGGACAAGATTCTGGATTTGGTTCGTACTATTGATGGGGCCTTAGTGAAGAAGAAGCTTACTGTGAGAGAGATTTAGTTGTTGGTAGGGAAGTTGAATTTTGCTTGTAAGATAATTCCGGTTCTTCTGTAGGAGATTGTCTTTGGCTACAGTTGAAGTTAAACTTCCTCATTTTAGGATTCGCTTGTCTTTAGATTTGAAGGAGGATTTGAGAGTTTGGAAAGCTTTCTTGGAGGAGTTTAACAGTAGGGCTTTGATACAGGCTTTTGAGGTTCCAAAACGGGGAGTTGCATTTGTTCACTGATGCGGCTGGGGCCAATGGCTTTGGGGCTTTATTCGGGTGTAAATGGTACGCGGGTGCTTGCCCTGAGTCCTGGGCTGTTGCGGGTCTTATGAAGAACTTAGTCTTCTTGGAATTGTTCCCTCTGGTGGTGGCTGCCAAGGATTGGGGTGATGGGCTTAGGGACAAAAAAAAGTGTTTTTTCATTCGGACAACATGGTTTCTTCTAGTCTTCTAGTTCCAAGCCAGTAGTGGGTTTACTCAGAATGTTTGTTTTAGAATTTTTGAGACACATCTATTTTAGGGCTATTCATGTGCCGGGGAAGGAGAATGTGGTAACTGATGCCCTTTCTCGTTTTCAGTGGCAGCGGTTCCGAGATGTGGCACTGGAGGCAGAGAGGATCAGCACTAGGGACTCCTTTGCAAGTGATATCAGTGTGATGCTGGACTGGATTGAAGAATGGAAGAGGTCTAGATTGTCTCGCTCTGTGGTTTAGTGTAAGATGGCAGCATTATCTTTTTTGCTTAAGCTTCTGGCTTGGGAAGATTTAACTAAGAATTTTGGAGTCCGTATGGCGGTTAGGGGTTCAGTGAATAAGAGGCGGCCATTGGTTTTTTCGGTTTTGAGGAAGTTGATCTTGGCCCTTCCTGGAGTATGTTTTTCTTCATTTGAATTTTCGTTCTTCCATGCAGCCTTTTTGTTAGCCTTCTTTGGGGCCTTTAGAGCCTTGGAATTGGTTGGGGTGAACAGGCAGGATAATGGTGGAATGCGGTGTGAAGATGTGGTAGTGAACTCACACGAGTTGTTGTTGTGGTTGAGGAAGTCTAAGACAGATCATTAGGGTAAGGGGTCGTGGATCAGGCTTCTTTTGTGCAGCCCGGTCACAGCAGTTAGGGAATTTTTGGAGGTTCGTATGGGATTTGGTACGAGACCGTTGTTGTTGTATGAGGATGGGTCGGCTTTGTCTCGGTTCCAGTTTGGTGCAGTGAGGAAAAAAGCGCTTGCTGTAGTGGGTGTGGATGGGAGCGAGTTTGGCTGCCATTCCTTTAGGATTGGAGTGGCAACGGAAGCTAGGAATCTGGGTTTGAGTGATAGTGTGGTGAAGAGGATCGGGAGATGGGGATCTGATTGTTTTAAGTTGTATATTAGACCGGGGTTGGAGTTAAAGTTGTTTTTTGTTTTAGCAGGTCCGCTTCACTGTTGGATTGTGGGTAATTCTTACATTTATTGGGCGAGGAAGGCAGCGGCAGTGAAGGATTCAGGGACTCAGTTGAATTGTTTAGCAGATCAAGTGGTAGTTAAATGGTTTGGGGTGCGGGGTATGAGGTGGGACCAGGTAGTAGGTCAAGTGATTGACAAGGCCAGGTTATTTCGCCCTCCCGATATTTTGGTTATTTATGCGGGAGGCAATGATCTGGGCTTCATGGCTCAGAAGGAATTTGTGGATAGGATCAGGTGGGGTTTGGGTAGGTTGAAAGAATTGTTTCTACAACTGTTAATGGTATGGTCAGACATTGAATGTCGGTTATGTTGGAGGTTGGCTTGGGATATCAGAAGGTTGGAAGCTTCAAGGAGGAAAGTTAACAGGATGGTTACAAGCTTTGTTTCTAGGTTGGGTGGTTTTAGTATCCGTCATGTAGAGTTTGAGGGGTAGTTCGGAAAATGTTTTTACTTGAAGGACGGAGTCCACCTCAATGAGGTGGGGCTTCATCTCTTTAATTTTCTCCTGAACGAGGGGGTGAAAAAAGCCTTAGCCCTGTGGGGTCGTGCTCAAAGGTAGTTCGAACAGTGGCGGGGTGCAAGCCTTAAAAGTTTAATTGTGTGAGCTGGTACCTCCTCATGTATGGGGAGAGGTTATTGATGGGGGGGGCATGTCTGGCAGAGTGCCAGTGGAAGGCACGTGATGTGGATTGGGGCAAGCACCTTTATGTGAAGTTTTGTTTTGTTTAAGGTTTTAACTATATTTTAACTTCATTTTAATAAATGCAGGCTGCACCCTTTTTTTTCCACCCACTTCACTGTCTGTGTCATGATTATGAAATTAAGTATACAAAATGTGGGGTCAAGGAAACCCCGGATGAATGAAATTGTGGGGAGGGGTTATTGACCCCACTTGTGACGCAATTGGAGCATGGCTTAAGAGCCATTAGTCAGTTTGAATCTGTTGCAGCAGGAGCAGGTACCTGGTGAGCGGGAAAGAAGTTGCCCTCCCTCCTGTCCTAATTTTGGTGGTTGTCCCAGCTGAGGCGGGGTGCTAGCCTTAAAAGTTTAAAAATTAAGTATACAAAATGTGGGGTCATAGAGCTGAGGAGATACGCTGAAGTAAATACTTGCACACAGGAGAAGGTTAGTTCCCTGTGAGCTGATGGCATACAGCAGCAGTGGATAGAGATTAAGGCAGTCCGTATGAGAAAACAGATTTTAATAATCAAATAGGCTCAGAAAATACCCAAGTCGGTAGTTGCAGGCAGATGGAAAAGGTTGAGATTGTAATAGCTGATGAGGAAATAAATCTGCAGCGAATTTCAGAGGTACAGGATGAATATCCTTCATAAGACAGGAACTCAGCGATTGCTAGCTTGGAAAGCACACTAAACAAATTACTAAGCACCTGTGTCAGGGTGCATGCAGGATATAAAAGGGAAAAGGGGAAGGGCTGAGAAGGATGACACAGAGGATCATGACACACATATGTGCAGCCACCAATCAGCAGTTATCTCCCAGTAGTGCATTGCTGCTCCTGAGCCTACCTGGGTATGCTTTTAGACAAAGGATATGAAAAGAATGAAGCAAACAAGATATTAGAAGTAAAGTTGATACAATTGCATACTCTATCTGAATCATGAAAGGAAAAAAATAGGTTTCATATTTCTTTAAATAAGAGGTTATCTGATTTACTATGGATAGCAGATTATCTTTTTTAGGTTTCACAATAATAAAAAAAATATTAATGAATGTCCTATTTCCTTCTTAGCTGATGAGAGTCCATAGCTTCATAATGTTTGACATTTATGCTTCTTCTGGTGCAGTTTTTGTCAGGAAAGTGCTTCAAGCCGCATTGTCTGGTAAATAGGAACTGCCTACCTTTGTCCCACCCGTTAACATGGACTCTCAGCTTGGGTATTGTATCCCACATGTTATGAAGCTATGGACTCTCGTCAGCTAAAAAGGAAAACAGAATTTATACTTACTGATAAAAGTATTTCCTTTGGGCTGATGAGAGTCCATAGCCCCCATCCTATTTTTGTATATGGGTGACAGTTCTCATTTGCACCTTGTAACTCTGCTTTCCTACCGTTTTTTCTGTCTCTCTCCTTTGCTCGGCTATACGTAAACTGGAGAGGGAGAGGAGGTGGGAGGGGCTAAAGCTCTATGAGGGTTATTGACCTCCTCCTGATAGGCTGGAATAATGTCAAATATTATGAAGCTATGGACTCTCATCAGCCCGAAGGAAATACATTTATCAGTAAGTATAAATTCTGTTTTTAAAATAGAAGTAACTTGCTCCATTCTGGTTCTAAAGCAAGATGCTTACAGTAGCATAAGACTCCTAATTTGAATCATATGAACTTTATATCAGGATTTTTTTTGTATGTGTCTGGAGGTTCCTTTGGAAACCATATACACACATAAATATACATTTTGCTATTTCCCTATCAAGAAACTAAATGCTGCCTAGTGTTGCAATTAATCATCACTATCATGGTGAACACCCACATATTAGTTGAGATTTTGCCATTTATTCCGAGGCATAATTCCCCTCTTTAAAATAAAGGGTTACAATGCCCTAGCAAGTAAATCAGAGGCAATGAGGTTTGTATACCAGCTTCTACCCCCTTTAAAAAAAAAATGTCAGGTGATATAAGTGATCACTTTGATGAATGGATATTTGCCTTGTTTAAGTGTACAGGAGGGAAAAGAAGAGGCACACTTAGATCTTCACTGCCTCCTCCTCAAAAACATTGCAGGCGATTGACATTTTAACATTGATCACTTTTTCAACTTCTCATTAGAAAGGGCAACACTCACATTCAGTCACAAGTCTTAGAGGTGCAGGAACCCAGATGGGGCGCAGTAAGAGGTCCTTGTCCCTTCTCCCTTACATACTTTCACACATCAATGGGAACAAATATAATAAGGAGGGATGTCTGATCCATTCTCTTTAGCCATGAGAGCTAACAGAAATGTCATACTTGGCACATGAAAACGAGAAAGCAGAGGTGATGCTAACTCATCCTCTGGACTTAATGGGTTAAAAGAATATTGACAGACCACATACCAAGATTGCAGAACATATAAGTAAAATAGATAGATATATAAACACACATACTTGCATGCATACATATATAAATATACTTATATTTATAACACTTTCCCCAGGTGCTGGTAATTTCTCCCACTCAACAATATGCTGAATACAAATAATATTCTCCAGATTCAGGTTTTAGAAACTGTCAACACTCGAATAGTCCCACAGCTATTATCATGAAAATAACCGTTTGCATTATAAAAGACTTTTAGTTGACGCCTTAGTAACTTACTGTCAGTATCTATAAAAGAAGGAGTAAGGGAAAGAGAAAAATAAAATGAATACAAAGTTGTGCATTACGATACATCACCTATTGGAACTAATTTGCCTTTGCTAATGTGTACACATTTTGGAAACGGTTTCCTTTTCTTTTTGCTTTTCACCTGTATTAATGTACAACCAAAATTTTTAGTTATAACGTAGGGTCCTTCCCAGTTTGCATTCCATGGTGCTGCAGGTCCTAAGTTGTGACAAGCCTGCCTGGTCCAAATAGGTCTGTAATAGTACCTCTTTCTTCTCATGGGCTTGCCCTGTTGTGTGCTGCTATTAGCAGATTTTCTTTTACCTGGTAATGCACTGCCTTAAAGGGACAGTCTACTCCAGAATATTTATTGTTAAAAAAGATAGCCATTCCCCAGTTTTGCATAACCAACACAGTTCTACTAATATACTTTTTACCTCTGTGATTACTTTGTATCTAAGCCTCTGCAGACTGTCCCCCTTAGCTCAGTGTTTTTGACAGACTGGCATTTTAGCCAATCACTGCTATTAACATTGTGCTCACTTCTGTGGAGTTATTTATCTATATGACACACATGAACTTACAGTGTCTAGCTGTGAAAAACTGTCAAAATGCACTGAGAAAAGAGGCGGTTCAACAGTTTAGAAATCAGTTTATGAGCCTACCTAGGTTTAGCTTTCAACAAAGAATACCAAGAGAACAAAGCAAATTTGGTGATAAATGTATATTGTAAAGTTGTTTAAATTTGCATGCCCTATCTGATTTGAAAAGTTTTATTTTGACTAGACTGTCCCTTTAAGAAACTTTTCTTTTGATATTGCTTTCTAAGAGGAGTAGAAAGTGAGGGCTCATTAGGGTGTGAGAGATTCTGCCTGTCATAAGGAGAAATTATAGTAGTGGTAGAAGCCAAAACTCTTATAGCCATAAGAATATGGGCAGATGATGTACCCAAGTTCCCCCTGTATCATTTTTGAGATGCAAGATTTCTACTATACCTGCTGACTGTGGGAGATAAGGTATATGAAACCTTTGTTGTATACCTAGCATATCACATACATTTTGCATAATTGTCCCTGTAAAATGTGGGACTTGATTGCTTTCAATGACACATGGGAATCCTCATCTGGGAAAAAACATGTTCCTACAGCGCTTTGGCTAATGTTTAGTGGAATAACTTCTACCCATTTTTAAATATGAGGAAGCAGATATCAAGGACCTATAAAATCAATTTGTAAAGACTGCTATGTATGGACCATTTGCTAAAGAAACTCTTTGTAATATGGGCCTCAATCCCTTTGATCTGGGGTTGGTTTCGACACAAATTAAACATTTCTGTATAACCTTATTAACCATGTCAATCATTTTTGGCCAATATTATAATTTCTGAAGTGATATTTCTTGCAGACCAAGACCCCATAAGATCCGCTCCCATTACTCTGCAGCAATCAGCTGTCTTTTACCTTGTGGGGATCAGAGGAATCTACATTACAGCACGCAGAGGATTCGAAGGTACCAGGAGAACTGGACTTTGCCGCAATCTTTATGATGTGCCTATTTTTATCTGAAATTCTGTAAGTGCAACTTAGCACAGTGTGTTTGAATAAAACAGTTTGATACTGCCTTGAATCTGGGTTGCGGTTTTATTTCCTTCGCAGAATATTTGTTAATTGAGTAACGTTTTGGCCTATAGATGCATATAACCTAACACTACTAACTCTATGGCTACTGAGAGGAATAGATAGATGAATATGTTTGGGATTGCGTCCCTGGCCAATATATAGGCATTTACCTGCTCAGTGGCTACTTCTGTTTATTGCTATTGGGACTAGTTTCCCATTGACCGCATCTAGTTTTAACATCTGTCACTTATTTATGGTCATTCACATTGTGTGCGTGCACTATATCTCCACTCAGGTTTAATTATTTTCTTTTAACCATTTATGTGTGTTTGACTTGTTGATACATTTTCGCTATCTACAGATTTTTAATTCGATATCAATAAAGGTTCATTTTAAATTTTGAACTATATTATCTGTGTAACTTTCCCTACTGGTATTTGTATACTTTGTAAGCAAGTGCTCCTTATGGTGCTTCTTTTCTTTTCGTATATTCATTTATTAAAGGGACAGTCAACACTTCCGTTAACATTATTTGAGATAGAAATATAAGAACCGAAGATCCGCCTGCACTATACCCCTTCGGCCATGCCGCCTTGCTTCTGTAGTAATCACTTTCGCTAACTTGTCTAATACCGGGTAAATATGGCAGCCGGACTCCCCCACCATTACGTAGCTGCCTTCTTCTTCAAATGATCATCAAATCAGAATCCAGTCCTCGGACAGAAATTGCACGCGCTTGCAATTTCTGTCCGAGGACTGGATTCTGATTTGATGATCATTTGAAGAAGAAGGCAGCTACGTAACGGTGGGGGGGAGTCTGGCTGCCATATTTACAAGGCATTAGACAAGTTAGCGAAAGTGATTACAACAGAAGCAAGGCGGCATGGCAGAAGGGGTATAGTGCAGGCGGATCTTCGGTTCTTATATTTCTATCTCAAATAATGTTAACGGAAGTGTTGACTGTCCCTTTAATAAATGAATATACGAAAAGAAAAGAAGCACCATAAGGAGCACTTGCTTACAAAGTATACAAATACCAGGCGGATCTTCGGTTCTTATATTTCTATCGCAAATAATGTTAACGGAAGTGTTGACTGTCCCTTTAATTGGCTCTGAGCAGCCTCCAAATACTCTTGTGTGGATGAATATTTGTGAGTGCAAAAAAGAGGAGGTGTTGGTTAATGCGCAGTGAAACTCTATTAAGCCTATGAAAAAATAAGAGGACTCTCCAACCTCTAAAGTGCAAATAGATAATTTAGAATAGATTGGTTACCAAAGGAACTCAAAATATCCCAATATCATAGGTGCTAGTGAAAGCTTAAAATAGTGATATGACTTGTTTATACAGGGAGTGCAGAATTATTAGGCAAGTTGTATTTTTGAGGATTAATTTTATTATTGAACAACAACCATGTTCTCAATGAACCCAAAAACTCATTAATATCAAAGCTGAATAGTTTTGGAAGTAGTTTTTAGTTATAGCTATTTTAGGGGGATATCTGTGTGTGCAGGTGACTATTACTGTGCATAATTATTAGGCAACTTAACAAAAAACAAATATATACCCATTTCAATTATTTATTTTTACCAGTGAAACCAATATAACATCTCAACATTCACAAATATACATTTCTGACATTCAAAAACAAAACAAAAACAAATCAGTGACCAATATAGCCACCTTTCTTTGCAAGGACACTCAAAAGCCTGCCATCCATGGATTCTGTCAGTGTTTTGATCTGTTCACCATCAACATTGCGTGCAGCAGCAACCACAGCCTCCCAGACACTGTTCAGAGAGGTGTACTGTTTTCCCTCCTTGTAAATCTCACATTTGATGATGGACCACAGGTTCTCAATGGGGTTCAGATCAGGTGAACAAGGAGGCCATGTCATTAGATTTTCTTCTTTTATACCCTTTCTTGTCAGCCACGCTGTGGAGTACTTGGACGCGTGTGATGGAGCATTGTCCTACATGAAAATCATGTTTTTCTTGAAGGATGCAGACTTCTTCCTGTACCACTGCTTGAAGAAGGTGTCTTCCAGAAACTGGCAGTAGGACTGGGAGTTGAGCTTGACTCCATCCTCAACCCGAAAAGGCCCCACAAGCTCATCTTTGATGATACCAGCCCAAACCAGTACTCCACCTCCACCTTGCTGGCGTCTGAGTCGGACTGGAGCTCTCTGCCCTTTACCAATCCAGCCACGGGCCCACCATCTGGCCCATCAAGACTCACTCTCATTTCATCAGTCCATAAAACCTTAGAAAAATCAGTCTTGAGATATGTCTTGGCCCAGTCTTGACGTTTCAGCTTGTGTGTCTTGTTCAGTGGTGGTCGTCTTTCAGCCTTTCTTACCTTGGCCATGTCTCTGAGTATTGCACACCTTGTGCTTTTGGGCACTCCAGTGATGTTGCAGCTCTGAAATATGGCCAAACTGGTGGCAAGTGGCATCTTGGCAGCTGCACGCTTGACTTTTCTCAGTTCATGGGCAGTTATTTTGCGCCTTGGTTTTTCCACACGCTTCTTGCGACCCTGTTGACTATTTTGAATGAAACGCTTGATTGTTCGATGATCACGCTTCAGAAGCTTTGCAATTTTAAGAGTGCTGCATCCCTCTGCAAGATATCTCCCTATTTTTGACTTTTCTGAGCCTGTCAAGTCCTTCTTTTGACCCATTTTGCCAAAGGAAAGGAAGTTGCCTAATAATTATGCACACCTGATATAGGGTGTTGATGTCATTAGACCACACCCCTTCTCATTACAGAGATGCACATCACCTAATATGCTTAATTGGTAGTAGGCTTTCGAGCCTATACAGCTTGGAGTAAGACAACATGCATAAAGAGGATGATGTGGTCAAAATACTCATTTGCCTAATAATTCTGCACTCCCTGTATAAGTGATATAAATGTGCAAGAATTATTTTATAATTTTCCGTGGAAATTGTGATAAATGTCAAATATTTTGTAAAATGCAAATTCTGCATAAATTTAATAACAACTTAATATACAATATACAAGTGACAATGCAAAAAAAAGAAAAAGAAAAGTAAAAAAACAATGAAGATAAGAATAAAAACAAAGATAAATTTTACAGCTGATACAATTAGAATCTTGCAGGGGGATACAATTGCGTTGATCAGACGCAGTTAAAGTGTAGCATACAATTTTGCAACAAATGTTACATGGATAACATATTAAAACTCAGACGGCTTAAGTGAAATCCTCTTGAAACTATATAGTCAAATAAATCGATTCCGATGAACAGTTTTGGATGGATAATGATTGTCTCGTCTTAGCTGGAATATTTAGGTTTGGCTGGAACGAGATAAAGGACCAATCAAACGACAGATAAAGGCACCAAATAAAGGTCAACACTTTTACTTACACCGTAAACAGTGATGTGACGAACGATTCCCTCTTTCAGGCATACACTCCAACGATACCAGCACTTAAACACGGCGTCTTAGTATGGCGTTCATTCAAGGGATAAATTTTCATCTAAATCACCTTTGCGAACAGGTAGCCGAAGTCTGGTTCTACGGAACAAAAGGGGACAAAATACAAAAGAGCAACGCGTTTCAACGCACTAAGGGTCTTTTTCAAGCTCCAAATATAATATTTGTGACATCGCCTCACACACATTTTTTCTACCTGGATACCTAAATGGCCCCAGCATGTGCACACGTGTCCTGAGTTATAGGGTGTTGGAAGTGTTCAGGTATCACAAAAACAATGCTGTCCTCTGTTCTATAGAGCAGAACTTTGTCTAGAACTTCATACTGAGGAAACTCTATGAGTGTTATGTCTGTTAGGGTATCATCTTTTTTTTTTTTTTTTTTTAAATATTTTTTATTGAAGTCAAAAACCAATACAGAGAAAAAAAAATATGTCTCAAAACATTCACAAGACCATGTGTACAGAGCATAATTAGGAGACAATGTATTCTAGTATCTCAAACATTTCCATAGAATGTGGGCTATCACATAGAGAGACTTCAGTTTTGTTTTAGAGTATAACAAATGTAATATAAGCAAAAATGGACCTCTCCTAGTTATATACAAAGAAAAGTAAAGTAGGCATCTAGATAAGGGTAAGACTAGGGAGGAGGTAACTCTGTAATTATATGGGGAAGGGGGATGCAGCGGGCAAGAGTATAGTACAGAATATAATAGAGGGGGGGTGGGGGGGGAGGTGGTGGGCGGAGCCAGTAAGTACGTCCTCACTATGGACAAATTTAGGTGGGACTAGAGTATTATTACTTAATATAAACAAAATCACACTTATCTAAACCCTTGTATTCCTATAGAGGGGGCCTGGAAACATACAATATATTATCAAGTGGAGGGAGGACATCAGAACAGTTGGAGTCTGGGGGGCCCGGGAAACCTCTGGGTGAACCTCTGGGTGAGCCCCTCTCCTAGGGGAGTGCCACCTATAGGCGATGTGGGGGAAAGGAGAAGGGATATGACCCGCAGGCATAAGTACCAGCGGGAAAGGGAGGAGAGAGGTTCAATCGAGATAACTATTCAGATATGGAGAGACTCATTGGATGGATATAAGGGTGGGCTTCACAGGAGGGACCTGTTAATTACATGACTACTGGGATGGGCATGGCTCCATCAGAGCAAAGTAATTATCTAAATATAGTGTTATAATTATATAATGAGAAAGTAATGACGAATGCGTAGAATATGTGACCAGGATAACACCAAAGCTCAATTATGGGAAGTGAGGGGCTTTACTAATCACTCTGTAGTATTATGTGGAGAGGGGGGCTGCAGAATGTTCGGGATATAGGGAATCTCCGGATGGGCCCCTCTCCTAGGGGAGTGTCATCTATAGACGAAGCTGGAAAAAGGAGTGGGGATATGACCCGCCGGCAATAAACTCCGGCGGGAAAGGGAGGAGAGAGGCTTATCATGGACAAGAGCTCCCTTTTTTAATAGAATGAGCTATAACGAGAAGAGGTGAGAACTAGAACATATAAACACAAACATTCATATCCTCAAAACTAACATATAGATGCAATCATTATAACAGGTAGGCAATGTTTTAGGTATAAAGCTGGAGCTTGTCAGAGGCCCCAGAATACAGCTATTAGGTAGGAGGATGCCATGACTGTAGAGCATGTGCTGGTGATATATCCTACTTATGCATCTAATGTGCCAAGTATTACTATGTATCCTGGTATGGAGCAGGGGGCACAGGAGACTGAAAGAGGGTTATCAGGCTGGTGGTAATACTTGGGCCTCTGACCTTTTGAGCATAGACATTAAGGATATAAGCATTGAGATCCCTCTAACTATTATGGGCTAGCAGTTCTCCTCTATCAAAGGGTGACGGAGACGCCTCGTGTTGACTATTATTATTTAGGCTTAGGGGGAAATCTAATGGAATCTATAGTAAATATGTAATGATGGACAGTACAGCAGGTGACGTGACCTATGTGATGATGAGTAGTCTAATCTAGTGGCTATCAAAAAAAGGCTCACCTTACCCCAGATAGTATATTGCAAACCTTGTGAAGGTAAGCTTCTGCCTTCATGACTTGGTATTAAGCGATAGTAATATAATCAAACATATAAAACCTCAGCATAAAGTGTATAATATGTTCTCAGTCCGTATCTAAACTACTGTACAAATAGTCCCAGTATCTGCTTGAATATACAGGCAAATATGTGTGAAAAAGGCGAGGACTTATACTGTATCCCAAAAATTTGGGAGCTGAGAAAATAGGCATTGAGTTAGTTAGCTTATGTTCATTGATCAAGCATTAACCATGTGAAATGTTTAGAAAAATAGTAGATATGTAAAAGAAACTATTCTACAAAGTATTAGGGTAAATGAAAAGTTAATCACTATATAAATTAGTAGGCAGTGTTCAGTGTTTGGGCACTATAAGATAGATATCTAGCATAACGTCTTGCCACAAGCACTATGCCCTAGTGAAATATAGATGGAGGTTGTAGTGATCCTGCAGTGGGCCTTTTCATAGATTAAGAAAAGCAATAGTTGACCTATGTAAATAGAGTATTAATCCCACGCCTCCAACCCTTTTACTTAATAAATAAAGCTATCTAAGCTTCTGTTGCTCAGCATAAGAACCAAAGCAAATAAAAATCTAAACATTTTATATTAAAGAAGCTGGGACCCTGGCCTTAGGTCATGCATCTCTATGAGATATAGGGACAATTGTCAAAGAGGAGCCCATCCCCTCTGCAACTGTTTAGAAACTTACACCATGTTCATTACAAAGTAATCGGCTACAGTAAACTCAGGTGTAGAGTAAGAAAAAAAACATTATCAGACAGAACTTTTAACAACTATATGCTTGAGAAAGGGTTAATGTCTCTAAAGTGGAGCTCTATATAAACATGGGTTGCCGCTGTAGACAGCAACCCATAGGTGTAGCAAAACTTGGGAAACTGGCAGTTCGCTGGTGTATCACAATAAATCATTCTTATGGGACCCCCAGCTGTAAAGAGACCGTAGGGGTAATAATCTTTGCAAAGACAAATGTCTGTTGAAGTCTCAGCAATCACTCCAGCCTC
Source organism: Bombina bombina (assembly GCF_027579735.1). Classification (NCBI taxonomy): domain Eukaryota; kingdom Metazoa; phylum Chordata; class Amphibia; order Anura; family Bombinatoridae; genus Bombina; species Bombina bombina. The sequence goes on from NC_069501.1 coordinate 603,505,382, forward strand.
CTCCAACACAGTGTCCATTTAGATACACATCCGGGAAGCGTATAAGGGGAAAAAAAAAAAAAAAAAAAAAAAAAAAACGAAAAAGAAACTGCTAGTCCTTTCAGAAAATGAGGGGGAGTAGAGTGAATCGTAAAACCTGACAGTAGGCATGTCGCTGGTCAAATTGCGCTTCGTTTAGCCTACACCATTTCTAGCAATTTTGCATCCAAACACAGGTACTAGCTCCCTGCTAGAAATATATAACGTCTGATTTACACTTTTACAGACTGCGGTAGGAGATGTCTTGCTAAAGAATGATAGTGTGCTGTCTGTAGTGCTGTCAGGCTCACCCGGTTTGATGCAGTGCAGCACGGCTCTCAAAGGAAAGAGCGGCATTGTAGCAGAAAGATAGGAGACATTACTGAAATCCAGTGAGAACGGCTCTGCCACAGCGGGTAGGCTACCAGTTCCACCGAACTGCACGGTATTAAAAGATCCATCTAAGCCGGGGATCAAGTTCTCCAATGATAGGTGACAGCTGCCTGCTTGCAGTGGGATTGCAGTCAGTCTTGATGTTCCGATCCTAGCCCTCAGCTCCTTTCCGAGTGAAATTGGGTTCTCCTCACCTGCCAGGCTCACATCTATTCCTAAATGTGACTCCCGTGCAGAAGATTCTAAGCATGCTCGCGGCAGTCCCAGCCCAGTACTTGGCTCTCTGTTGTTCATCTGTGAGACCTCATCACTCCCGTCGGGATCGTTAGGAGCCGCCATTTTAGTTGCAGAATTAGTGACTACGCCACGTTGCTCTTTAAGTACGGATACCAGACTCTGAAAGTTGGCGTCCAGTTGCTGGGTCAATGTCTGCAGCGACTCTCTTACCAGCTCAGTGAAGTCCGCCATATCTAGTAATGTAGCCTAGGATCCAATATAGTATGCAGTATAGCTCCGTATCCCCGCTGCCACCTGGAGCTGTCTTGTAGATTTTCACTGTTCAGGAGTCAGAGTAGGGACTTAAAACGTATTAAATATAGTTATATAGAAGTTGCTCTCCCCCTTATGATAGAGGTATTCTAGAGAAAAGTTCAAAAGCAAAAATTAAATGTTTTATATGCTATAAGTTGAAAGATTCTGCAGGAGCTCAAGATGTAAACGTCTGATCTCTTCTATAGCTGGCTCCGCCCCCAGGGTATCATCTTTAAGTTGGAGAGGTATTTTGACCTTATCAATTTTTGCCATGGTTTGTTCAGGATGGGTAAGTGTGCCATTTATTGCAGCCTCTTTGGCTGCTTATCTGCATCATGATTGCCAGGTGAAACATAGTCCATTGTATTACAATGTGCTTTAACAAAGGCTATTTTCCCTTTATGTTTGCAGCCTAAATCTATAAGTAGATAACATTCTTGAAGGATTATATGAGGGATATCTCCATTCAAATTTAAGTCTACAATCTCAATTTATGCCCCCCAGAGAAGAGGGCTCTTTTATTGATTTATTTCAGAATCTTGTGATGGAAGATCTATCACGTATTCCAAAACATATTCAGGGAAAACACAATATGTGACCCCAAGAAAGGCTAGCCCTTATGAATCTATTAAAAGATGACTCTATAGTGATCCGTCAAGCGGACAAAGAAGGAGGCATAGTATTACAAGACTATACCGATTATATTGTAGAAGCAAACAAAATTCTCTTAGATACTGAATATTATAGAACTTTATCTTCAGATCCTACTGATGTGTACATGAAACGATTAATGAAACTGATAAATGATGGCTATAAGGAAGGTATTCTCTCCTCCAAAGAAAAACAATACCTTATTCCATTTAAACCCAATATCCCATTTTATTACCATCTACCAAAAGTACACAAAAATAGCAATAAACCTCCTGGAAGGCCCATAATAGCCGGGATCAATAGCCTTACTGACAAATTTTATCACAAGACCAGAGACTCATATTTTGCATAATCCTTCAATTTACTGCTCAGGACAGCATTTAAAAGTACAGTTAAAACATCATATCATTTAAAAATACAACAAAGAACAAACTGCCAGAAAAATGGAGACCAATGAGATAACATTTTGAGTGGACAGTGACAAAAAAGACCAATCAGAGTCATTAACATATCCAAATAATGACCAGTAAGACCCAAACTGTCCTCTTTCTTTTTGCTGCTCATACAGGATAAGTACATATTTAACTCTGCTCAACAGTTTAAATATATTTCAATTAGTTTGTTATTATTTTCTTTTTCTTTTCTATCATTTTTTTCTCCTTTCACTTGTATAATTATTTTTTCTTTTTATTGTGTTTATTTATCTTATATTTTGTTTATTACATTTTTTTATCGTTCTCATTATATCCTTTATTTCTCCAGAGAACCTTTACATTTGGCTTATTTTCATGTTTCAAATGATCCATTTCTTTATTTTTCTTTATTTTTCTGTCAGTTTATTCCCTTTTCCCTATTACATCCATTTTGAATGCTCGCGCTCCTTCTTTCTCTCCCTTCCCGCCTTACCTAGCTTCCCGCCTTACATGAACTCGAGACCCTTGTCTCCCTCTGTGATTTTTCTCCGCTCTCTGACGCACTACTCTCTACACCTCCGTATCCTCCTGACTTCCTTTCAGACCTGACGTACTAAAATAGTCTCCTCCCTCACATAACGTCACGGACCATATTCTCTACATCGTTACTTAAATAGTAACTTTATATTAGTTTTGTACTAATTTATATTATTAATTGTATCTTATTTAAGTATACTTTCATCATTTCACTAAGACTCAAATATAGCTTAGTGGTTAAACGTTAGCCTGGGAATCACAAGGTCAGTGGTTCTATTCCTTAGAAGTATTTACTTATTTTAAATAAAAAAAAATTAAATAATTAATTTTAAATATTCTTTTCTTATTCATTATATATATTAGTTATTTATTAATTTTAATATGTCTCAGGAACACAATACTATGTCTGAGAATTCTGTACAACAGATGATTAACTCCTCTATGGAGAATTTTAAAAAACAAATATCTTCTGATATTCAATCTTTAATAAAAAACAAAAAAGGCTACTCAAAAAAGAAAACATATTTCTCATAAATTGGCACATAAAATTTCTGCCAAAAATGTTGTTAAAGGGGCATTATGTTTGCAAGTCCAAACAATAAAAAGAAAGTTATTCCTAATACTTCAAAAAATACTACTATTTCCTCTTCTGATTCAGAGGATAATTTTATTTTTAAATAAAAAACATCTAAGCCCCATGTAGACTTTGATTCTACAACTGAGTCTTCTGACTCCTTTTTATACGATTATAATGACTCTAATTCTTGGCAATGCATTTTTAGTCCTGAATTTTCTCAGAATTCAGACTCTGACTCCTCTCCCAGAAATAAAAAATCCAAAAAGTTTTAACAAAGAAACAAAAACATGTTTTAATTGACAATTTAGGTAACCCTTATTTAAATCTGAGGATTTACAACATCCTCGTTCTACACAATGGCGTCCTTCTAAAAGGGTCGCAAAATTTCTAGATTTTTATATTAGAAAACCTTTAGATATAGAAATAATTTACGTTCAGAATGTCCTCGTCCTGAACTCCCTCACAAATCTTCAGTCACCCCTGATATTGAAGCTAACTTACTAAAATGTATTTCCTCTCCAAAATTTAACTTACGCCATGGTCCCGGCAGATTCCTTAAATCATGTCAGGACAAACTCTTTGATTCCTTTGGCCCTATAGCGAAAATTTTTGAATTAGCCGAAGAAGCTATTACTATTGATTCTTTTGTTGACCCTCGGATCCTGAGAGAATGGATCCAGAGAACCATTTATCTAATAGGTAATGCCAACTCAGCTTTGGCTACTCAGAGACGCATAATTATTTTAAGGAAATTAGATCCTAAACTAGCGGATTTTGCCCCCAGTGAAATGGGACCTAAGGCTGAAGGCCTATTATTTGGAGAATCAGGTCTTAAAGAATTAGGAAATTATGTAAACACCTTTAGTAGCCTTAATAAAGTTAAAACTTCAACTAAGAAAATATTTTACCCTCAAAAACCGGGTTTTTGACACGGCCGGAAAAGGTAGAGGCCGTTTTCCCGGCCGAATGCAATCCATCAATAGGTCTCACTTTCGCAACAGACCACAGTTCACAAACCCTACACTCACTACCTTCTACCTAACAAGGACAAGACAATGGCAATATAGACCCTTCAGATCAAGACCTCGCTCAAGACCCTTCTCAGGTACTTATTCTCTATCAACATTTCACTCCTTTTTTCCCACAAAACATAGGTGGCAGACTTTCACTTTTCTCAGAAAATTGGAACCTTATTACAAAGAACCCTTGGGTTCTTCAAACCATTTCAGGTTTTCAAATCTCATTCACAAACACCCCTATTCAATCTCAAATTCCTACTCCTATCCATTTTTCAAAATCAGACCTTCTTTTAAACACGGAACTCCAAAATCTCTTAAACAAATCTGCCATAGAACCGGCCAATCCTCTCAAAAAATTTTTTATCAGCAATATGTTTCTAGTAAAAAAGAAGAACAGTCTTTTTCGTCCTGTTATAAATTTAAGAAATCTAAATTTTTTCGTTTCCTACAATCATTTCGAACTAGAAGGCATTCATCTTCTAAAAGATTGTTTAAGAGACAAAGATTGGTTGTTTCGACAGGATCTTACAGATGCTTACCTCACCATTCCCATTCATCAAACTTTCAGAACATTCCTATGTTTCTTTTGGCAAAACTCTTTATGGCAATTTGCTTGTTTACCCTTTGGCTTATCATCTGCTCCCTGGGTATTTACAAAAGTTTTAAAACCAGTAGTTACATGGTTAAGATTAAGAGGGATTCGCCTAATTATCTATCTAGACGATATTTTAATTATGCACCAAAATCCTCAGGTTTTAGCCGATCATCTTTCCCTATCTATTCTTCTCCTATAGAACCTTGGCTTTATAAACAAAGAAAAATCCATCCTATCTCCTACTCAAAATGTAATTTTTCTAGGTTTCTCCATAGACACAATTTCTTCTTCTCTCAGTCTTCCCAAAGACAAATTGAAGAATATCAAAAAATAAATTTTTTATCTCCTGAAATTAAATTCTTTTCCTAAATGGTCCCCTTCAGAACAAAATTTTCACATCAATTGTCTAGAACTCATAGCAGGATCCTTTGCTATAAAAAGCTTTATAAAAGATTCTTCTCCTATCACCATTCTTTTGAAAATGGACAACATCTCTGCAGTCCGTTACATCAATTGTTTAGGAGGTACCAAACCAAAACAACTTTCAGATTTAACTTCTTCAATTATTCATCAATATCTCAATTCCAATATTTCTATCCTCGCAGAATACATTCCGGGTTTATCAAATACCACGGCAGATTGGGGCTCTCGTTATCTCAGAGATTCAAGCGATTGGAAACTCCTCAAAAAGTTTTTTCTTCAGATCCAATCCTTGAGAGGCCCGTTTCTTCTGGACCTGTTCGCCTCTCGCTTGAATTTCCAGATAAAACCATTCTTCAGTTGGCGTCCGGATCCAGATGCCTTAGCTATAGATGCTTTTATTCAATTGTGGCCTCCTCAAGGAGCTTACACATTTCCTCCCTTTTTCCATGATTTCCAGAACTATAACTTACATCCGCAAACATCTCAACTCTATTCTTCTAATAACTCCTCTTTGGCCATCCCAACCTTGGTACCCATCCCTTCTAGAGATGTCTTGCTTACCTCCCCTCCTTCTCCCTCCTCATCCCCTCCTTCTCTTAGATCATCTAGGGAACCCTCAATCCTTTAATCTACCAGAACTCCCATCGACTAGTTGCTTGGACAATTTCCGGGGATCTTGGTATTTTTTCTCTTTTCAATTCTTGGCCTGCTAATAATTTACTTTCTTTAAAATAACTTTCTTTCAAACTCACTACTCTTCTCTGTCTTCTCTCTTGTAAAAGAGTCTGACGTCAAAGCTATTGATTTCAATTCTAAAAGATTTTCTCCTCAAGGAATTGTGTTCAATATTATTTGCAGAACTAAAACTAATATTTCTACTATTTTTACCCTTACTTTTTCGAACATCCTAAATTATGTGTGGTTCTTTGTTTCAAAGAATACGAATTAAGAACTTCACATTTTAGATCTTCTTCTAATCAACTATTATTATCTTTCATTCCACCACACAAACCTGTTTCTTCCATAACTATAGCTAGATGGGCTAGATCTACTATGTCTGAAGCTGGCGTAGATAATAGATTTTCTTCTCATTCTATTAGAGGAGCTTCTGCCTCTAAAGCTTTCTTTAAATCTTGTTCCTTACAAGATATTTTAAATGCAGCCGATTGGTCTTCCGATTCTACTTTCAGACAATTTTATTTTAAACCTATTTCTTCTATTTCTCATAGTCTTATTAATTTCTTTTGCTTTAAACTAGCAAAATATGAGTCTCTGGTCTTGTGATAAAATTACGATTATCCTAACTTTAGTGTAGATATAATCTAGATTTTATTAAAGACACAGAGATGAATATTTTCCCTCCATTTTATTTCCCACCCATTTTTTTCAGTAACAATGCAATGTTATTATTATAAAATATATTAATGTTCTAATTTATTTTTCAGCTCCAAACCCTTCCTCTTCAGGAATCTGATTTGGCGCTTCAAATGGATCTTCAAGAATCCTCAAACTCCAATCAAAATTTGTTTCCTGTTTCAATCTTCAAGTTTTGGATTTCAAAGTTTTCAACGTTCTTCAAGTTCCTGTTTCAAAGACTCCTCAATTTTTCAATTCAACATTGGTTTCTTTGTTTCATCTACATTTTCCTTTATTTGATGAACTTTATGTTTATTTTTCGCATCAATTCAGAAAGAGGACAGTTTGGGTCTTACTGGTCATTATTTGGATATGTTAATGACTCTGATTGGTCTTTTTTGTCACTGTCCACTCAAAATGTTATCTCATTGGTCTCCATTTTTCTGGCAGTTTGTTCTTTGTTTTATTTTTAAATGATATATGATGTTTTAACTGTACTTTTAAATGCTGTCCTGAGCAGTAAATTGAAGGATTATGCAAAATATTAGTCTCTGGTCTTGTGATAAAATCTAGATTATATCTACACTAAAGTTAGGATAATCGTAATTGTCAGCCTACATTGATTTTTTCCTGCAAAAATATGTTATTTCACTACCTTCTTATATTAAAGATACTACAGACCTATTGAGGAAATTGTCATCTATCACTAAAGATGATCAAATTTGGATGACATGTGATGTATGTGCTCTTTATTCTAACATTTCACACCAAATTGGTATAGAATCAGTTAAACAATATCTAGAAGATGACATTTATATGCCTTCAAGACAGAAGAATGATATATTGGACTTAATTATGTATATACTGCAACATAACTATTTTAAATATCAAGATCAATTCTATTAACAGATTAAAGGTACCACCATGGGGACCAGGTTCGCCCCCAGCTTTGCAAATTTAGTCATGGGTCAATTTGAGCAAACTTACATCTATAATCAGGGCTGGGGTCAGAACCTGGTCTTCTATAGCAGGTACATAGATGACCTAAACTTTATTTGGAAGGGGTCAGTAGAAACTGCTGAGAACTTTGTAAGATATTTAAATAATAATACATTTGGTTTATCATTTACAAGCAATATACAGAAAGAATCTATAGAATTTTTGGACCCGATGCTATCTTGGGATTCCACTACACATATAGCCTCCAATAAATATTTCAAAACTGTAGATAGTAACAACTTTCTACATTATAATAGCAATCATTTGATCAGTTGCAAGAATAACATTCCCTACAGTCAGTTTCTCAGGATCAGAAGAAACTGTTCATCCATTGATTCATATGATCAAGCACTAATGTTAAAAGAAAGATTCAAAGATAAGTGCTATCCAGAACAACTCATCAAAGAGGGGTATAAGAAAGCAAGAGATCTAGAAAGAAAGACCATAATCAATCCAACAATTATTAGGGAGCAACAATCACAGAATAAAACAGAAAAACATAATTTATGTAAGAACTTACCGGATAAATTCATTTCTTTTTTTTTTTTTTAAATATTTATTTATTTATAACCAGCAGAGTTAAATGTTACAACAGAAGAAAAAAAAAAAAGACAAATTCTTTGTTTTTGCGCCACGCAGGGCATCAAATCATACAATATAAATAGGTACAATTGTCCTGCATGGAAATACATTTAATGCTATCTCAAAAGAACTATATTTTATACCCCCTGCTGGAGTTTTAATTTTTCCACTTTTAACATCCATACACCTTTCCACTTTACCTTACAAACAGCCTAATCATACTTTTACACTCTTTATTATTAAATCAAACAAAAAAGGAAGAACCAGCTAATTCCTCATGAAAATATTCCAACATACAAATTCCCATTTCATATGCTTCAAATTATATGCTTCTATTCAATGTGTTACCTACACAGTTATATTTTTATTCTTCGTAATAACAGAGCAAAGAAAGAGAAAAAAAACCCCCAAAAAACCCTCTATCTCCCACCTTGCTGTGCATCACTCTCCTCCAACCAACTACTAGGGAGGTGACCTGCATATATATTAGTTTGTACGTATGCCGACTTCAGTAATGGGTTGACTAGTATTTTCTGGGCAGATATTTGTAGTGAACGTATAAATACTTCCCATTTCTTAAAGAAAACTGCAACTTGTACATCAGAGGGCAACTCTAGCATAATTTGCTCTATCATACATTGTGTGAGTAAACTATTTTTAAGATGGGAAAAAGTGGGAGCTCCTGTGTCTTTCCAAGTTTTAAGAATTAGAGTGCGGCCTATTGGTATTATTGTATTGATAAGTTTAAAATTCTTCTGGACCCCATGATGCTTTGTCAGAAAAAAAACCTCAACAAGTTTAATTGTATGTTCAAGATGAAGCTTCATGTTCATCCAAAACGTAACTTTAAGCCAAAATTGAATAATTTTGGGACATTCCCACATATAATGAAATAGATCTGCGTATGGCAAGTTACATCTAGAAAAATGAACTGAAGTTTTGTACCACCTAGATATAGTTTCTGGAGTAAGGTAGCTCCGTAGACTGATCTTGATTTGCGACTTGCGCCAATAAGTTGATACCCACGACTGATCTGTAATTTTAAAACTATCTATTATAGTCTGTTCTTGAATATCAGGAAATTTGTTAGACCATTTCGTCACCATATCCTTAATCTGCATACCTGAAGCCTTTTGTATATATAGATTGTACAAGGGGGAAATTTTATATAACCCTACCCAATAACTATTAATTCTGTTATTGAGTTCCCCCAAAGACCAGTTCGAACCATATTTTTGAATCAATTCATTAATAAAATGTCTCACTTGCAAATATGCAAAGAATTCACATGCCGGTAGGTCAAACTCTGAAGCTATATTAGCATAGACAATAGGAGACCCCTCTATATCTACTAATTGACACACAAGCTTTAAATCTTTTCTCACCCAATTCTGGAAGACCTTATTCGAAATTCCGGGGATAAAATTTGGGTTACCTATAATGGGTAGAAATTGAGAGACGTGCGCCGGAAGATCTAACACATTACATAATTTCTGCCATGCTGCAATAATATTCCTAAAGCTGTTTAAAAAAAAAATACTAGAAGGGAGCGCAGTTAGAGGGCAATGTATAAGGGCTACAGGGTTAAATGGAGAAATCAGAGAGGATTCCCAGTTATATGATGAAATTTGTTCTTTTTTAGTAATCCAATCTATGGCAAATCTTGCCAATATCACTATATTATAAGCTTGTATGTTGGGAAGTACTAGACCAGCGGCTGATTTTAAATTCATAAGACGCTGGATGGCAATACGAGGTTTAGATTTTGGCCATAGGAATTTCGAACAAGCTTTGTTGTACCTCATAATATCAGCCTTATGTATTAATAGTGGGATATTTTGTATAATATACAAGAATTTAGGAAACAGAAGTGTCTTGATCAAAACTACCCGAGCTGATAGGGAAATGGGCAAAAAGGCCCAATCCTCCAATTTCTTTTTAATCTTCTCTAATATGGGTATAAAGTTCAAATTATACCACTCCTCTGGATTAGTCATCAATTTAAGACCCAAATAAGTAATTTGGGAAACTACAGTGAATGGATGAATGATTATATTTCTGGGCTTATTATCTATCCAAAGAAGTTATGATTTCAACATATTAACCCTATAGCCGGAAAACGAGCCAAATTTAGAAAAAATCTCCTGTAATATCGGTAAAGATTTTTGCAGGTCAGATAGAAATAGTATCAGATCATCTGCATATAATAAAATAGTTACTTTCTGATCCGCTATTGTAATACCCTCCAGTTCTTCCCTTAGCAATATTGCTAAAGGTTCCAGTGAAATGTTAAATAATAAAGGCGAGAGAGGGCATCCCTGCCGGGTCCTTCTCTGTAAAAAACATAATTTATGTAAGAACTTACCTGATAAATTCATTTCTTTCATATTAGCAAGAGTCCATGAGCTAGTGACGTATGGGATATACATTCCTACCAGGAGGGGCAAAGTTTCCCAAACCTTAAAATGCCTATAAATACACCCCTCACCACACCCACAATTCAGTTTAACGAATAGCCAAGAAGTGGGGTGATAAGAAAAAAGTGCGAAAGCATATAAAATAAGGAATTGGAATAATTGTGCTTTATACAAAATCATAACCACCACAAAAAAAGGGCGGGCCTCATGGACTCTTGCTAATATGAAAGAAATGAATTTATCAGGTAAGTTCTTACATAAATTATGTTTTCTTTCATGTAATTAGCAAGAGTCCATGAGCTAGTGACGTATGGGATAATGACTACCCAAGAAGTGGATCTTTCCACACAAGAGTCACTAGAGAGGGAGGGATAAAATAAAGACAGCCAATTCCTGCTGAAAATAATCCACACCCAAAATAAAGTTTAATGAAAAACATAAGCAGAAGATTCAAACTGAAACCGCTGCCTGAAGTACTTTTCTACCAAAAACTGCTTCAGAAGAAGAAAATACATCAAAATGGTAGAATTTAGTAAAAGTATGCAAAGAGGACCAAGTCGCTGCTTTGCAGATCTGGTCAACCGAAGCTTCATTCCTAAACGCCCAGGAAGTAGAAACTGACCTAGTAGAATGAGCTGTAATTCTCTGAGGCGGAGTTTTACCCGACTCAACATAGGCAAGATGAATTAAAGATTTCAACCAAGATGCCAAAGAAATGGCAGAAGCTTTCTGGCCTTTTCTAGAACCGGAAAAAATAACAAATAGACTAGAAGTCTTACGAAAAGATTTCGTAGCTTCAACATAATATTTCAAAGCTCTAACAACATCCAAAGAATGCAATGATTTCTCCTTAGAATTCTTAGGATTAGGACATAATGAAGGAACCACAATTTCTCTACTAATGTTGTTGGAATTCACAACTTTAGGTAAAAATTCAAAAGAAGTTCGCAACACCGCCTTATCCTGATGAAAAATCAGAAAAGGAGACTCACAAGAAAGAGCAGATAATTCAGAAACTCTTCTGGCAGAAGAGATGGCCAAAAGGAACAAAAAACTTTCCAAGAAAGTAATTTAATATCCAATGAATGCATAGGTTCAAACGGAGGAGCTTGAAGAGCCCCCAGAACCAAATTCAAACTCCAAGGAGGAGAAATTGACTTAATGACAGGCTTTATACGAACCAAAGCTTGTACAAAACAATGAATATCAGGAAGAATAGCAATCTTTCCGTGAAAAAGAACAGAAAGAGCAAAGATTTGACCTTTCAAGGAACTTGCGGACAAACCCTTATCTAAACCATCCTGAAGAATACTGTAATATTCTCGGTATTCTAAAAGAATGCCAAGAAAAATGATGAGAAAGACACCAAAAAATATAAGTCTTCCAGACTCTATAATATATCTCTCTGGATACAGATGTACGAGCCTGTAACATAGTATTAATCACAGAGTCAGAGAAACCTCTTTGACCAAGAATCAAGCGTTCAATCGCCATACCTTTAAATTTAAGGATTTCAGATCCTGATGGAAAAAAAGGACCTTGAGACAAAAGGTCTGGTCTTAACGGAAGAGTCCACGGTTGGCAAGAGGCCATCCGGACAAGATCCGCATACCAAAACCTGTAAGGCCATGCCGGAGCTACCAGCAGAACAAACGAGCATTCCTTCAGAATCTTGGAGGTTACTCTTGGAAGAAGAACTAGAGGCGGAAAGATATAGGGAGGATGATACTTCCAAGGAAGTGATAATGCATCCACTGCCTCCGCCTGAGGATCCCGGGATCTGGACAGATACCTGGGAAGTTTCTTGTTTAGATGAGAAGCCATCAGATCTATTTCTGGAAGTTCCTACATTTGAACAATCTGAAGAAATACCTCTGGGTGAAGAGACCATTCGCCCGGATGCAACGTTTGACGACTGAGATAATCCGCTTTCCAATTGTCCATACCTGGGATATGAACCGCAGAGATTAGACAGGAGCTGGATTCCGCCCAAACCAAAATTCGAGATACTTCTTTCATAGCCAGAGGACTGTGAGTCCCTCCTTGATGATTGATGTATGCCACAGTTGTGACATTGTCTATCTGAAAACAAATGAACAACTCTCTCTTCAGAAGAGGCCAATACTGAAGAGCTCTGAAAATTGCACAGAGTTCCAAAATATTGATCGGAAATCTCACCTCCTGAGATTCCCAAACCCCTTGTGCCGTCAGATACCCCCACACAGCTCCCCAACCTGTAAGACTTGCATCTGTTGAGATTATAGTCCAGGTCGGAAGAACAAAGAAGCCCCCTGAACTAAACGATGGTGATCTGTCCACCATGTCAGAGAGTGTTGTAAAATCGGTTTAAAGATATTAATTGAGATATCTTTGAGTAATCCCTGCACCATTGGTTCAGCATACAGAGCTGAAGAGGTCGCATGTGAAAACGAGCAAAGGAGATCGCATCTGATGCGGCAGTCCTAAGACCCAACATTTCCATGCATAAGGCTACCAAAGGGAATGATTGTGACTGAAGGTTTTGACAAGCTGATATCAATGTTAAACTTCTCTTGTCTGACAAGGACAGAGTCATAGACACTGAATTTATCTAGAAACCTAAAAAGGTTACCCTTGTCTGAGGAATCAATGAACTGATTGGTAAATTGATCCTCCAACCATGAACTTGAAGAAACAACACAAGTCGATTCGTATGAGATTCTTCGAAAATGAGAAGACTGAGCAAATACCAAGATATCGTCCAAATAAGGAAATACCAAAACCCTATTCTCTGATTACAGAAAGAAGGGCACCGAGAACCTTTGAAAAAAATTCTTGGAACTGAGGCTAAGCCAAACGGTAGAGCCACAAAACTGGTAATGCTTGTCTAAAAAGAGAATCTCAGACACTAAAAGTGATCTGGATGAATCGGAATATGCAGATACACATCCTGTAAATCTATTGTAGATATATAATGCCCTTGCTAAACAAAAGGCAGGATAGTCCTACAGTAACCATCTTGAATGTTGGTATCCTAACATAATGATTCAATAATGATAGATTCGGAACTGGTCTGAAGGAATTGACCTTCTTTGGTACAATGAAGAGATAAAATAAGACCCCAGCCCCTGTTCCAGAACTGGAACTGGCATAAATACTCCAGCCAACTCTAGATCTGAAACACATTTCAGAAATGCTGAGCCTTTGCTGTGTTAACTGGGACACGGGAAAGAAAAGAATCTCTTAGCAGGAGGCCTTAACTTGAAGCCAATTCTGTACCTTTCTGAAACAATGTTTCTGAAACCAGAGATTAAGAACGGAATTGATCCAAATTTCTTTGAAGAAAACGTAATCTGCCCCATACCAGCTGAGCTGGAATAAGGGCCGCACCTTCATAGGTACTTAGGAGCTGGCTATAGGTTTCTATAAGGCTTGGATATATTCCAAACTGGAAATAGTTTCCAAACTGATACCGCTCCTGAGGATGAAGGATCAGGCTTTTGTTCCTTGTGAGGAAAGGAACGAAAATGATTATTTACCCTGGAAAGAAAGGGAAAGCAAAGTTGACTTAGAAGACATGTCAGCATTCCAAGTTTAATCCATAAAGCTAATCTAGCTAAAATAGCTAGAGACATATACCTGACATCAACTCTAATGATATCAAAAGATGGTATCACCAATAAAATTATTAGCATGTTATAGAATAAAAATAATGCTATAAAATTATGATCTGTTACTTGTTGCGCTAAAGCTTCTAACCAAAAAGTTGAAGCTGCAGCAACATCCGCTAAAAATATAGCAGGTCTAAGAAGATTACCTGAACATAAGTAAGCTTTTCTTAGAAAGGAATCAATTTTCCTATCTAAAGGATCCTTAAATGAAGTACTATCTGCCGTAGGAATAGTAGTACATTAGCAGGAGTAGAGACAGCCCCATAACCTTAGGGATTTTTGTCCCAAAAAACTCTAATCTGTCAGATGGCACAGGATATAATTTGCTTAAACGTCTAGAAGGAGTAAATAAATTACCCAAATTATTCCATTCCCTGGAAATTACTTCAGAAATAGCATCAGGGAGATAAAACACTTCTGGAATAACTACAGGAGATTTAAAAACCTTATTTAAACGTTTACATTTAGTATCAAGAGGACCAGAATCCTCTATTTCTAATGCAAATAACACTTCTTTAAGTAAAGAACGAATAAATTCCATCTTGAACAAATACAAAGATTTATCAGCATCAACCTCTGAGACAGAAACCTCAGAACCAGAAGAACCATTATCAGTATCAGAATGATGATGTTCATTTAAAAATTCATCTGAAAAAAAGAGAAGTTTTAAAAGACTTTTATGTATACTAGAAGGAAAAATAACAGACATAGCCTTCTTAATGGATTTAAAAAAATAAAATCTCTTATGTTATCAGGAACACTCTGAAAATTAGATGTTGACGGAACAGCAACAGGTAATGTAACAGTACTAAAGGAAATTTTATCTGCATTAATAAGTTTGACATGACATGCAATACAAATAACAGCTGGAGAAACAGATACCAAAAGTTTATAGCAGATACACTTAGCTTGGTAGCTCCAGCATTGTGCAGTGATTTTCCTGAAGTATCTTCTGACTCAGTTGCAACGTGGAACATCTTGCAATATGTAAAAGAAAAAAACAACATATAAAGCAAAATTGATCAAATTCCTTAAATGACAGTTTCAGGAATGGGAAAAAATGCCAAAGAACAAGCTTCTAGCAACCAGAAGCAATAAAAAATGAGACTTAAATAATGTGGAGACAAAAGTGACGCCCATATTTTTTCGCGCCAAATAAGACGCCCACATTATTTGGCGCCTAAATGCTTTTTGGCGCCAAAAATGACGCCACATCCGGAACGCCGACATTTTTGGCGCAAAATAACGTCAAAGAATGACGCAACTTCCGGCAACACGTATGACGCCGGAAACGGAAATAGAATTTTTGCGCCAAAAAAGTCCGCGCCAAGAATGACGCAATAAAATGAAGCATTTTCAGCCCCCGCGAGCCTAACAGCCCACAGGGAAAAAGTCAAATTTTAAGGTAAAAAATGTTAAATTAAAATGCATTATCCCAAATATGAAACTGACTGTCTGAAAAATAAGGAAAGTTGAACATTCTGAGTCAAGGCAAATAAATGTTTGAATACATATATTTAGAACTTTATAAACAAAGTGCCCAACCATAGCTAGGAGTGTCACAGAAAATAAGACTTACTTACCCCAGGACACTCATCTACATATAGCAGATAGCCAAACCAGTACTGAAACGAGAATCAGCAGAGGTAATGGTATATATAAGAGTATATCGTCGATCTGAAAAGGGAGGTAAGAGATGAATCTCTACGACCGATAACAGAGAACCTATGAAATAGACCCCTTAGAAGGAGATCACTGCATTCAAATAGGCAATACTCTCCTCACATCCCTCTGACATTCACTGCACGCTGAGAGGAAAACCGGGCTCCAACTTGCTGCGGAGCGCATATCAACGTAGAATCTAGCACAAACTTACTTCACCACCTCCATCGGAGGCAAAGTTTGTAAAACTGAATTGTGGGTGTGGTGAGGGGTGTATTTATAGGCATTTTAAGGTTTGGGAAACTTTGCCCCTCCTGGTAGGAATGTATATCCCATACGTCACTAGCTCATGGACTCTTGCTAATTACATGAAAGAAAGAATCGGTTAGAGACCATATTGTTGATAATAATTGCAGATGCAGGTGAATTGTAAATTAACCAGATAAACTTGTTAAAATTACCTAATATCCCAAATTTTCCTAATGAAGAGAACAAATGATCCCAAGCAACCTGGTCGAAGGCCTTCTCCGCATCAACTGTAAGAATAGCCTTATCTATAGCTGGAAAATGACTTGAAAACCTGTATTTATTCCAAAGTATATCCAGGAGTAGGACAACTTTCCTAGTGTTTTTCACAGGGTTCCGTCCAGGCATAAAACCTGATTGGTTTTCATGTATTACCTCACAAATATACGGCTTAAGACGGTTCGCTAATATGGCTGACAAAAGCTTATAATCAGTGTTTAATACGGAGATAGGCCTATACGAACCGGGCAGCTCGGGATCCTTGCCCTTCTTCAATACTAATGAAATATTAGCAGCAGCAAAATATGGAGAACATGTGGTGCAATCAGCATAATAATAATTAAATAACTTATTCAACACGGGTACAATCTGGGACTGCAGAATTTTATAAAATTCTGCAGGTAAAGCGTCTGGTCCTGCAGCTTTATTTAATTTGGCATTTTTAATGGCCGACACAATCTCATTATCTGTAATTGGGGCATTAATTACATCCATTGTCGCCTGGGAAAATCGAGGAGTCGGGACCTTGTTCCAGAAATCCTCCTTGTTGATAAGATTCGGCTTTTCACATTTATATAGATTAGTAAAATAATCAAAAAATATTTTCTCAATATCGCTTTGATTAGTATATCTTTCTGCGCCCTGTCTAATTGCCGGTATTGCGTTCTTAGAGATAGCTTTAGTAATTCTGGATAGAAATTTCGTGGATCTACCCATATGTCCTCCATAAAAAGCTTTAATTCTAAAATCTTCTTGAATAGTGTCCTGTTTTAATTGTGTCACACACGCAGCTTTAGCTTTAATATATAAACTCCAACGAAAGTTATTTGGATTCGCAATATAGCCTCTAAAGGCATTTTTAACCTGATTGGCTAATTGAATTTTGATACGATTGCTTTTTTTCATTAAATGACACGTGTGATTTAATAAGTAAGACGGCTAAATTAATTTCTTTCATATTGGCAAGAGTCCATGAGCTAGTGACATATGGGATATACAATCCTACCAGGAGGGGCAAAGTTTCCCAAACCTCAAAATGCCTATAAATACACCCCTCACCACACCCACAATTCAGTTTAACGAATAGCCAAGCAGTGGGGTGATAAAGAAAGGAGTAGAAAGCATCAACAAAGGAAACTGAGAAATAATTGTGCTTTATACAAAAAATCATAATCACCATAAAAAGGGTGGGCCTCATGGACTCTTGCCAATATGAAAGAAATTAATTTATCAGGTAAGTTCTTACATAAATTATGTTTTCTTTCATGTAATTGTCAAGAGTCCATGAGCTAGTGACATATGGGATATCAATATCCAAGATGTGGATCTCCACTCAAGAGTCACTAGAGAGGGAGGCAATAAAATAAAAACAGCCATAATCTGCTGAAAAAAATTAATCCACAACCCAAAAATATAAGTTTATTTGAAAGAAAAAAACTTAAATCAAAAGCAGAAGAATCAAACTGAAACAGCTGCCTAAAGAACTTTTCTACCATAAACTGCTTCCGAAGAAGCAAATACATAAAAACGGTAGAATTTAGTAAATGAATGCAAAGAGGACCAAGTTGCCGCTTTGCAAATCTGATCAACTGAAGCTTCATTCTTAAAAGCCCACGAAGTGGAGACTGATCTAGTAGAATGAGCTGAAATTCTCTGATGCGGGGCCTGACCCGACTCAAAATAAACTTGATGAATCAAAAGTTTCAACCAAGAAGCCAAGGAAATAGCAGAAGCCTTCTGACCTTTCCTAGGACCAGAAAATAAAACAGACTGGAAGTCTTCCTGAAATCTTAGTAGCTTCCACATAATATTTCAAAGCTTTTACCACATCCAAAGAATGTAAGGAACTTTCCAAAGAATTCTTAGGATTAGGACACAAGGAAGGGACAACAATTTCTCTACTAATGTTGTTAGAATTCACAACCTTAGGAAAAAATTAAAAAGAAGTCCGCAAAACTGCCTTATCCTGATGAAAAAATCAGAAAAGCAGACTCACAAGAAAGAGCAGATAACTCAGAAACTCTTCTAGCAGAAGAGATGGCCAAAAGGAACAACACTTTCCAAGAAAGTAGTTTAATGTCAAAAAAATGCATAGGTTCAAATGGGAAGAACCTGTAAAGCCGTCAGAACCAAATTAAGACTCCAAGGAGGAGAAATTGATTAAATAACAGGCTTAATAATAACTAAAACCTGTACAAAACAGTGTATATCAGGAAGTATAGCAATCTTTCTGTGAAATAAAACAGAAAGAACGGAGATTTGTCCTTTCAAGGAACTTGCAGACAAACCCTTATCCAAACCGTCCTGAACAAACTGTAAAATTCTAGGAATTCTAAAAGAATGCCAGGAGAATTGATGAGAAGAACACCATGAAATGTAAGCCTTCCAAACTCTATAATAAATCTTTCTAGAAACAGATTTACGAGCTTGTAACATAGTATTAATCACTGAGTCAGAAAAACCTCTATGACTTAGTACAAAGCGTTCTATTTCCATACCTTCAAATTTAATGATTTGAGATCCTGATGGAAAAATGGACCTTGAGATAGTAGGTCTGGCCAAAGGGAAGTGGCCAAAGCGGGCAACTGGACATCCAAACCAGATCCGCATACCAAAACCTGTGTGGCCATGCTGGAGCCACCAGCAACACAAATGATTGTTCCATGATGATTTTGGAGATCACTCTTGGAATGAGAACTAGAGGCGGGAAAATGTAAGCAAGATGATAACACCAAGGAAGTGTCAGCGCATCCACTGCTTCCACCTGAACATCCCTGGACCTGGACAGGTATCTGGGAAGTTTCTTGTTTAGACGAGAGGCCATGAGATCTATCTCTGGAAGACCCCACAACTGAACAATCTAAGAAAACATATCTGGATGGAGAGACCACTCCTCTGGATGTAAAGTATGGCGGCTGAGATAATCCGCCTCCCAATTGTCTACACCTAGGATAAGCACCGCAGAAATTAGACAAGAGCTGGATTCCGCCCAAACAAGTATCCAAGATACTTTTTTCATAGCTTGGGGACTGTGAGTCCCACCCTGATGATTGACATATGCCACTGTTGTGATATCGTCCGTCTGAAAACAAATGAACGGTTCTCTCTTTAGCAGAGGCCAAAACTGAAGAGCTCTGAGAATTGCAAGGAGTTCTAAAATATTTTTTTCCAAACCCCTTGTGCTGTCAGAGATCCCCAAACAGCTCCCCAACCTGAAAGACTCGCATCTGTTGTGATCACAGTCCAGGTTGGCCGAACAAAAGAAGCCCCTTGAACTAAACAATGGTGATCTATCCACCATGTTAGAGAGTGTCGTACATTGATTCAGCATACAAAGCTGTAGAGGTCTCATGTGAAAACGAGCAAAGGGGATCGCGTCCGATGCTGCAGTCATGAGACCTAAAACTTCCATGCACATAGCCACTGAAGGGAATGACTGAGACTGAAGGTGCCGCCATGCTGCAACCAATATAAAACGTCTCTTGTCTGTTAGAGACAGAGTCATGGACACTGAACCTATCTGGAAGCTTAAAAAAGGTGACCCTTGTCTGAGGAATCAAGAAACTTTTGGTAAATTGATCCTCCAACCATGTTTCCAAAGAAACAACACTAGTAGATTCATGTGAGATTCTGCAGTATGCAAAGACTGAGCTAGTACCAAGTTATCATCCAAATAAGGAAATACCGCAATACCCTGTTCTCTGATTACAGAGAGTAGGGCACCCAGAAACTTTGAAAAGATTCTTGGAGCTGTTGCTAGGCCAAATGGAAGAGCAACAAATTGGTAATGCTTGTTTAGAAAAGAGAATCTCAGAAACTGATAATGTTCTGGATGAATCGGAATATGAAGGTATGCATCCTGCAAGTCTATTGTGGACATATAATGTCCCTGCTGAACAAAAGGCAGAATAGTCTTTATAGTCAGCATCTTGAAAGTTGGTACTCTTACATAACGATTCAAAAATTTTCAGATCCAGAACTGGTCTGAATAAATTTTCCTTCTTTGGTACAATGAATAGATTTGAATAAAACCCCAAACCTTGTTCCTGAAGAGGAACTGGCATGATTACCCCTGAAGACTCCAGGACTGAAACAAACTTCAGGAAATAAAAAGAAGAAATTCCTGAGGAGGAAAAACCTAAGAGGATGCGCTTGGAACACAGGTTATCAAAGTAGGACCTAACACTTTATGATTGGGTTTGTACCCGTATGCATATATAAATATAAACAGCACAGTGTTTGGTATGTGTGAAAAATTAATAATAATGACGAAAATAAATTGTGAGTAAAACAAGTGCTCAGGACAATTTGTGTATAATATTAGTTATACATTGAAATAATCAGATATCACAGATAAACAATGATGTTTGTGGCGATGAGTAAAATATATAAAAAGTACTTATCAATGTCCCAAAAAATGCTGTGATGTAAAAAATAAGTGTCCAATCCTAATATGTGAACGGTGATGTGTTCAGGTGTTTGGCGTGCTCCTCTTGTGTCCCGCGGTGCGATGGGTCAAGATGTCTAGAATGGAAGATAAACAAGGGGCGCCAACATAGTGTGAATCGTTAAAACAACAAATATAAAAGTGATGTGCAAAAAACTACTCACAAGGAAAGTGGCACCTTAAATGAATAAGGTGCGATAAAGCAGGCTGACATTCAAATTCCAGCAGTCAGTACGCTGGAGGTCTCACCCAGAGGACCTGTGGAATCCAGATAGGCGTCTAGAAAGTAGCACCCACGTTTTTTAGGGCCAATGGCCGGACCAGGTGAGCTGCAAGCTGATAGGTGTTCTCCTGCTGCACTCACGCCACCGAGACTTTTCTCCAAAACTGACAGTGTCAGTGTATGAAAGGTTCCGTGGCAAAAATCCTGTTTCAAAAACAAGTGGATCGTGGAAAGAAGCAAAAAACAATTTATGAAAGAACTTACCTGATAAATTCATTTCTTTCATATTAGCAAGAGTCCATGAGCTAGTGACGTATGGGATATACATTCCTACCAGGAGGGGCAAAGTTTCCCAAACCTCAAAATGCCTATAAATACACCCCTCACCACACCCACAAATCAGTTTAACACATAGCCAAGAAGTGGGGTGATTAGAAAAAAGTGCGAAAGCATAAAAAATAAGGAATTGGAATAATTGTGCTTTATACAAAAAAATCAAAACCACCACAAAAAGGGTGGGCCTCATGGACTCTTGCTAATATGAAAGAAATGAATTTATCAGGTAAGTTCTTACATAAATTATGTTTTCTTTCATGTAATTAGCAAGAGTCCATGAGCTAGTGACGTATAGGATAATAAATACCCAAGATGTGGATCTTCCACCCAAGAGTCACTAGAGAGGGAGGGATAAAATAAAGACAGCCAATTCCGCTGAAAATAATCCACACCCAAAATAAAGTTTAAATCTTATAATGAAAAAAACTGAAATTATAAGCAGAAGAATCAAACTGAAACAGCTGCCTGAAGTACTTTTCTACCAAAAACTGCTTCAGAAGAAGAAAACACATCAAAATGATAGAATTTAGTAAAAGTATGCAAAGAAGACCAAGTTGCTGCTTTGCAAATCTTATCAACCGAAGCTTCATTCCTAAGCGCCCAGGAAGTAGAAACTGACCTAGTAAAATGAGCTGTAATCCTTTGAGGCGGAGTTTTACCCGACTCGACATAAGCATGATGAATTAAAGATTTCAACCAGGATGCCAAAGAAATGGCAGAGGCCTTCTGACCTTTCCTAGAACCGGAAAAGATAACAAATAGACTAGAAGTCTTTCGGAAAGTCTTAGTAGCTTCAACATAATATTTCAAAGCTCTAACTACATCCAAAGAATGCAATGATCTCTCCTTAGAATTCTTAGGATTAGGACATAATGAAGGAACCACAATTTCTCTACTAATGTTGTTAGAATTCACAACCTTAGGTAAAAATTTAAAAGAAGTTCGCAACACCGCCTTATCCTGATGAAAAATCAGAAAAGGAGACTCACAAGAAAGAGCAGATAATTCAGAAACTCTTCTAGCAGAAGAGATGGCCAAAAGAAACAAAACTTTCCAAGAAAGTAATTTAATGTCCAATGAATGCATAGGTTCAAACGGAGGAGCTTGAAGAGCCCCCAGAACCAAATTCAAACTCCAAGGAGGAGAAATTGACTTAATGACAGGTTTTATACGAACCAAAGCCTGTACAAAACAATGAATATCAGGAAGACTAGCAATCTTTCTGTGAAAAAGAACAGAAAGAGCAGAGATTTGTCCTTTCAAGGAACTTGCAGACAAACCTTTATCCAAACCATCCTGAAGAAACTAGGAATTCTAAAAGAATGCCAAGAAAAATGATGAGAAGAACACCAAGAAATGTAAGCCTTCCAAACTCGATAATATATCTTCCTAGATACAGATTTACGAGCCTGTAACATAGTATTAATTACGGAGTCAGAGAAACCTCTATGACTGAGAATCAAGCGTTCAATCTCCATACCTTCAAATTTAAGGATTTGAGATCCTGATGGAAAAAAGGACCTTGCGATAGAAGGTCTGGTCTTAACGGAAGAGTCCATGGTTGGCAAGTAGCCATCCGGACAAGATCCGCATACCAAAACCTGTGAGGCCATGCTGGAGCCACCAGCAGAACAAACGAACGCTCCTTTAGAATCTTGGAAATCACTCTTGGAATAAGAACTAGAGGCAGAAAGATATAGGCAGGATGATACTTCCAAGGAAGTGACAATGCATCCACTGCTTCCACCTGAGGATCCCTGGATCTGGACAGATACCTGGGAAGCTTCTTGTTTAGATGAGAAGCCATCAGATCTATTTCTGGAAGTCCCCACATTTGAACAATCTGACGAAATACCTCTGGGTGAAGAGACCATTCGCCCGGATGTAATGTTTGGCGACTGAGATAATCCGCTTCCCAATTGTCTATACCTGGGATATGAACCGCAGAAATTAGACAGGAGCTGGATTCCGCCCATACAAGTATTCGAGATACTTCTTTCATAGCCAGAGGACTGTGAGTCCCTCCTTGATGATTGACATATGCCACGGTTGTGACATTGTCCGTCTGAAAACAAATGAACGACTCTCTCTTTAGAAGAGGCCACGACTGAAGAGCTCTGAAAATCGCACGGAGTTCCAAAATGTTGATTGGTAATCTCGCCTCCTGAGATTCCCAAACCCCTTGTGCTGTCAGAGACCCCCATACAGCTCCCCAACCTGTCAGACTTGCATCTGTTGAGATCACAGTCCAGGTCGGAAGAACAAAAGAAGCCCCCTGAACTAAATGATGGTGGTCTGTCCACCACGTCAGAGAGTGTCGTACAATCGGTTTTAAAGATATTAATTGTGATATCTTTGTATAATCCCTGCACCACTGGTTCAGCATACAGAGCTGAAGAGGTCGCATGTAAAAACGAGCAAAGGGGATCGCGTCCGATGCAGCAGTCATAAGACCTAGAATTTCCATGCATAAGGCTACCGAAGGGAATGATTGAGACTGAAGGTTTCAACAAGCTGAAACCAATTTCAGACGTCTCTTGTCCGTCAGCGATAGAGTCATGGACACTGAATCTATCTGGAAACCTAAAAAGGTTACCCTCGTCTGAGGAATCAACAAACTCTTTAGTAAATTGATCCTCCAACCATGTTCTCGAATAAACAATACAAGTCGATTTGTATGAGATTCTGCTAAATGTGAAGACTGAGCAAGTACCAAGATATCGTCCAAATAAGGAAATACCACAATACCCTGTTCTCTGATTACAGATAGAAGGGCACCGAGAACCTTCGTAAAAATCCTTGGAGCTGTTGCTAGGCCAAACGGCAGAGCCACAAACTGGTAATGCTTGTCTAGAAAAGAGAATCTCAGAAACTGATAGTGATCTGGATGAATCGGAATATGCAGATATGCATCTTGTAAATCTATTGTGGACATATAATGCCCTTGCTGAACAAAAGGCAGAATAGTCCTTATAGTTACCATTTTGAATGTTGGTATCCTTACATAATGATTCAATATTTTTAAATCCAGAACTGGTCTGAAGGAATTCTCCTTCTTTGCTACAATGAAGAGATTTGAGTAAAACCCCAGCCCCTGTTCCAAAAATGGAACTGGCACAATTACTCCAGCCAACTCTAGATCTGAAACACATTTCAGAAATGCTTGAGCCTTCACAGGATTTATTGGGACACGGGAAAGAAAAAATCTTCTTGCAGGAGGCCTTATCTTGAAGCCTATTCTGTACCCTTGTGAAACAATATTCTGAATCCAAAGATTGTGAATCGAATTGATCCAAATTTCTTTGAAAAATCGTAATCTGCCCCCTACCAGCTGGGCTGGAATGAGGGCCGCACCTTCATGTGGACTTGGGAGCTGGCTTTGGCTTTCTAAAAGGCTTGGATTTATTCCAGACTGGAGATGGTTTCCAAACTGATACCGCTCCTGTAGGGGAAGGATCAGGCTTTTGTTCCTTATTGTGATGAAAGGAACGAAAACGATTAGCAGACCTAAATTTACCTTTAGATTTTTTATCCTGAGGTAAAAAAGTTCCTTTCCCCCCAGTAACAGTTGAAATAATAGAATCCAACTGTGAACCAAACAATTTATTACCCTGGAAAGAAAGGGAAAGCAAAGTTGACTTAGAAGACATATCAGCATTCCAAGTTTTAAGCCATAAAGCTCTTCTAGCTAAAATAGCTAAAGACATATACCTGACATCAACCCTAATGATATCAAAGATAGCATCACAAATAAAGTTATTAGCATGTTGAAGAAGATTAACAATGATATGAGTATTATGATCTGTTACTTGTTGTGCTAAGGCTTCCAACCAGAAAGTTGAAGCTGCAGCAACATCCGCCAAAGATATAGCAGGTCTAAGAAGATTACCTGAACATAAGTAAGCTTTTCTTAGAAAGGATTCAATTTTCCTATCTAAAGGATCCTTAAAAGAAGTACTATCTGCCGTAGGAATAGTAGTACGTTTAGCAAGAGTAGAGATAGCCCCATCAACCTTAGGGATTTTGTCCCAAAACTCTAATCTGTCAGATGGCACAGGATATAATTGCTTAAACCGTTTAGGAGTAAATTAATTACCCAAATTATTCCATTCCCTGGAAATTACTTCAGAAATAGCATCAGGGACGGGAAAAACCTCCGGAATAACTACAAGAGGTTTAAAAACCGTACTCAAACGTTTAGATTTAGTATCAAGAGGACCAGATTCCTCTATTTCTAATGCAATTAAGACTTCTTTAAGTAAAGAACGAATAAATTCCATTTAAAATAAATATGAAGATTTATCAGTATCAATCTCTGAAACAGAATCCTCTGAACCAGAAAAATCATTATCAGAAACAGAATCAGAATGATGATGTTCATTTAAAAATTTATCTGAAAAATGAGAAGTTTTAAAAGACCTTTTACGTTTACTGGAAGGAGGAATAACAGACATAGCCTTCTTAATAGATTTAGAAACAAAATCTCTTATGTTAACAGGAACACCCTGAATATTAGATGTTGATGGAACAGCAACAGGTAATGGAACATTACTAAAGGAAATATTATCTGCATTAACAAGTTTGTCATGACATTCATTACAAACAACAGCCGGAGGAACAGTTACCACAAGTTTACAACAAATACACTTAACTTTGGTAGATCCAGCATCAGGCAGCAATTTTCCAGAAGTATCTTCTGATTCAGGGTCAATCTGAGACATCTTGCAATATGTAATAGAAAAAACAACATATAAAGCAAAATTGATCAAATTCCTTAAATGACAGTTTCAGGAATGGGAAAAATGCCAATGAACAAGCTTCTAGCAACCAGAAGCAAATAAACAATGAGACTTAAATAATGTGGAGACAATAATGACGCCCAAATTTTTTAGCGCCAAAAAAGACGCCCACATTATTTGGCGCCTAAATGCTTTAAGCGCCAAAAATGACGCCACCTCCGGTGACACCGACATTTTTGGCGCAAAAACGTAAAAAAAATGACGCAATAAAAAGAAGCATTTTCAGCCCCCGCGAGCCTAACAGCCCACAGGAAAAAAGTCAAATTTTAAGGTAAGAAAAATTGATTATTCATATGCATTATCCCAAATAATGAAACTGACTGTCTGTAATAAGGAATGTTGAACATCCTGAATCAAGGCAAATAAATGTTTAAACACATATATTTAGAACTTTATATAAAAGTGCCCAACTATAGCTTAGAGTGTCACAAAAATAAGATTTACTTACCCCAGGACACTCATCTACATGTAGTAGAAAGCCAAACCAGTACTGAAACGAGAATCAGTAGAGGTAATGGTATATATAAGAGTATATCGTCGATCTGAAAAGGGAGGTAAGAGATGAATCTCTACGACCGATAACAGAGAACCTATGAAATAGACCCCGTAGAAGGAGATCATTGAATTCAAATAGGCAATACTCTCTTCACATCCCTCTGACATTCACTGCACACTGAGAGGAAAACCGGGCTCCAGCCTGCTGCGAAGCGCATATCAACGAAGAATCTAGCACAAACTTACTTCACCACCTCCATGGGAGGCAAAGTTTGTAAAACTGATTTGTGGGTGTGGTGAGGGGTGTATTTATAGGCATTTTGAGGTTTGGGAAACTTTGCCCCTCCTGGTAGGAATGTATATCCCATACGTCACTAGCTCATGGACTCTTGCTAATTACATGAAAGAAATATATGTGTATATATATATATTTTATGGCTCCACTGGACTCGAACTTGGGACCTTCTGTATGTTAAGCGAGCATGAAATTAATAAGGCTATCTTGAAGGCCTATTTTTGTGTTATATATTGGAGCAGAAATATGTTAGGAATTATGTTATTAATAATATGTATATATATATATTTGGGACTCCACTGGACTCGAACTTGGGACCTTCTGTATGTTAGGCGAACATGAAATTGGTAAGGCTATCTTGAAAGTTTATGTTATATATTGGGGCAAAAATATATTAGGAATTATGTTATTAATTGTTTCCAATCATATACAACAACCAAATAGACTAAAAAGTGTATCCAGAATGTATATAAACAATTGTAGGTGTATGTATTGATGAAAAATCAAACATTCAAAAAACATAATTTATGTAAGAACTTACCTGATAAATTAATTTCTTTCATATAAGCAAGAGTCCATGAGCTAGTGACGTATGGGATATACATTCCTACCAGGAGGGGCAAAGTTTCCCAAACATCAAAATGCCTATAAATACACCCCTCACCACACCCACAAATCAGTTTAACGAATAGCCAACAAGTGGGGTGATAAGAAAAAAAAAGTGCGAAAGCATAAAAAATAAGGAATTGGAATAGTTGTGCTTTATACAAAAAAATCATAATCACCACAAAAAAGGGTGGGTCTCATGGACTCTTGCTAATATGAAAGAAATGAATTTATCAGGTAAGTTCTTACATAAATTATGTTTTCTTTCATGTAATTAGCAAGAGTCCATGAGCTAGTGACGTATGGGATAATAAATACCCAAGATGTGGAACTTCCACGCAAGAGTCACTAGAGAGGGAGGGATAAAATAAATACAGCCAATTCCGCTGAAAAATAATCCACACCCCAAACAAGTTTTAAACTTATAATGAAAAAAACTGAAATTATAAGCAGAAGAATCAAACTGAAACAGCTGCCAGACGTACTTTTCTACCAAAAACTGCTTCAGAAGAAGAAAACACATCAAAATGGTAGAATTTAGTAAAAGTATGCAAAGAAGACCAAGTTGCTGCTTTGCAAAACTGATCAACCGAAGCTTCATTCCTAAATGCCCAGGAAGTAGAAACTGACCTAGTCGAATGAGCCGTAATCCTTTGAGGCGGAGTTCTTCCCGACTCAACATAAGCATGATGAATCAAAGACTTTAACCAAGACGCCAAAGAAATGGCAGAGGCCTTCTGACCTTTCCTAGAACCAGAAAAGATAACAAATAGACTAGAAGTCTTTCGGAAATCCTTAGTAGCTTAAACATAATATTTCAAAGCTCATACTACATCCAAAGAATGTAATGATCTTTCCTTAGAATTCTTAGGATTAGGACACAATGAAGGAACCACAATCTCTCTACTAATGTTGTTAGAATTCACAACCTTAGGTAAAAATTTAAATGAAGTCCGCAACACTGCCTTATCCTGATGAAAAATCAGAAAAGGAGATTCACAAGAAAGAGCAGATAACTCAGAAACTCTTCTAGCAGAAGAGATGGCCAAAAGAAACAAAACTTTCCAAGAAAGTAATTTAATATCTAGAGAATGCATAGGTTCAAAGGGAGGAGCTTGTAGAGCTCCCAGAACCAAATTCAAACTCCAAGGAGGAGAAATTGACTTAATGACAGGTTTGATACGAACCAAAGCCTGTACAAAACAATGAATATCAGGAAGATTAGCAATCTTTCTGTGAAACAGCACAGAAAGAGCAGAAATTTGTCCTTTCAAGGAACTGGCAGATAAACCTTTATCCAGACCATCCTGAAAAAACTGTAAAATTCTAGGAATTCTAAAAGAATGCCAGGAAAAATGATGAGAAGAACACTAAGAAATGTAAGTCTTCCAGACTCGATAATATATCTTCCTAGACACAGATTTACGAGCCTGTAACATAGTATTAATTACGGAGTCAGAGAAACCTCTATGACTAAGAATCAAGCGTTCAATCTCCATACCTTCAAATTTAATGATTTGAGATCCTGATGGAAAAATGGGCCTTGAGATAGAAGGTCTGGTCTTAACGGAAGAGTCCAAGGTTGGCAACTGGCCATCCGAACAAGATCCGCATACCAAAACCTGTGAGGCCATGCTGGAGCCACCAGCAGTACAAACGAACGCTCCTTTAGAATCTTGGAAATCACTCTTGGAAGAAGCACTAGAGGCGGAAAGATATAGGCAGGATGATACTTCCAAGGAAGCGACAATGCATCCACTGCCTCCGCCTGAGGATCCCTGGATCTGGACAGATACCTGGGAAGTTTCTTGTTTAGATGAGAAGCCATCAGATCTATTTCTGGAAGACCCCAGATTTGAACAATCTGAAGAAATACCTCTGGGTGAAGAGACCATTCGCCCGGATGCAACGTCTGGCGACTGAGATAATCCGCTTACCAATTGTCTATACCTGGGATGTGAACCGCAGAAATTAGACAGGAGCTGGATTCCGCCCATACAAGTATTCGAGATACTTCTTTCATTGCCAGAGGACTGTGAGTCCCCCCTTGATGATTGATATATGCCACGGTTGTGACATTGTCCGTCTGAAAAC
This sequence comes from Bombina bombina, assembly GCF_027579735.1. Taxonomy (NCBI): domain Eukaryota; kingdom Metazoa; phylum Chordata; class Amphibia; order Anura; family Bombinatoridae; genus Bombina; species Bombina bombina. The sequence continues at coordinate 603,535,025 of NC_069501.1, forward strand.
AAATGAACGATTCTCTCTTCAGAAGAGGCCACGACTGAAGAGCTGTGAAAATCGCACGGAATTTCAAAATGTTGATTGGTAATCTCGCCTCCTGAGATTCCCAAGCCCCCTGCGCTGTCAGAGACCCCCATACCGCTCCCCAACCTGTCAGACTCGCATCTGTTGAGATCACAGTCCAGGTTGGAAGAACAAAAGAAGCCCCTTGAATTAAACGATGGTGATCTGTCCACCACGTCAGAGAGTGTCGTAAATCGGATTTAAAGATATTAACTGTGATATCTTTGTATAATCCCTGTACCACTGGTTCAGCATACAGAGCTGAAGAGGTCGCATGTGAAAACGAGCAAAAGGGATTGCGTCCGATGCAGCAGTCATAAGACCTAGAATTTCCATGCATAAGGCTACCGAAGGGAATGATTGAAACCGAAGGTTTCGACAGGCTGAAATCAATTTCAGACGTCTCTTGTCCGTCAGAGACAAAGTCATGGACACTGAATCTATTTGGAAACCCAAAAAGGTTACCCTTGTCTGAGGAATCGATGAACTCTTTGGTAAATTGATCCTCCAACCATGTTCTTGAAGAAACGACACAAGTCAATTCGTATGAAATTCTGCTAAATGTGAAGACTGAGCAAGTACCAAGATATCGTCCAAATAAGGAAATACCACAATACCCTGTTCTCTGATTACAGATAGAAGGGCACCGAGAACTTTTGAAAAAATCCTTGGAGCCGTTGCTAGGCCGAACGGCAGAGCCACAAATTGGTAATGCTTGTCTAGAAAAGAGAATCTCAGAAACTGAAAGTGATCTGGATGAATCGGAATATGCAGATATGCATCCTGTAAATCTATTGTGGACATATAATGCCCTTGCTGAACAAAAGGCAGAATAGTCCTTATAGTTACCATTTTGAATGTTGGTATCCTTACATAACGATTCAATATTTTTAAATCCAGAACTGGTCTGAAGGAATTTTCCTTCTTTGGCACAATGAAGAGAATTGAGTAAAACCCCAGCCCCTGTTCCAGAACTGGAACTGGCACAATTACTCCAGCCAACTCTAGATCTGAAACACATTTCAGAAATGCCTGAGCCTTCACTGGATTTATTGGAATGCGAGAAAGAAAAAATCTTCTTGCAGGTGGCCTTACCTTGAAACCTATTCTGTACCCTTGTGAAACAATGTTCTGAATCCAAAGACTGTGAATCGATTTGATCCAAATTTCTTTGAAAAATCGTAATCTGCCCCCTACCAGCTGCGCTGGAATGAGGGCCGCACCTTCATGTGGACTTGGGAGCTGGCTTTGGCTTTCTAAAAGGCTTGGATTTATTCCAGACTGGAGACGGTTTCCAAACAGAAACCGTTCCTTTAGGGGAAGGATCAGGCTTCTGTTCCTTATTCTGACAAAAGGAACGAAAACGATTAGCAGCCCTATATTTACCCTTAGATTTTTTATCCTGAGGTAAAAAAGTTCCTTTCCCCCAGTAACAGTTGAAATAATAGAATCGAACTGAGAACCAAACAATTTATTACCTTGAAAAGAAAGGGAAAGCAAAGTTGACTTAGAAGACATATCAGCATTCCAAGTTTTAAGCCATAAAGCTCTTCTAGCTAGAATAGCTAAAGGACATATACCTGACATCAACTCTGATGATATAAAAAATGGCATCACAAATAAAGTTATTAGCATGTTTAAGAAGTTTAACAATGCTATGAGAATTATGATCTGACACTTGTTGCGCCAAAGCCTCCAACCAAAAAGTGGAAGCTGCAGCAACATCAGCCAAAGAAATAGCAGGCCTAAGAAGATTACCTGAACATAAATAAGCTTTCCTTAGAAAGGAATCAATCTTCCTATCCAAAGGATCCTTAAAGGAAGTACTATCTGCCGTAGGAATAGTAGTACGCTTAGCAAGAGTAGAGATAGCCCCATCAACCTTAGGGATTTTGTCCCAAAACTCTAATCTGTCAGATGGCACAGGATATAATTTCTTAAATCTTTTAGAAGGAGTAAAAGAATTACCCAGATTATTCCATTCCCTAGAAATTACTTCAGAAATAGCATCAGGGACAGGAAAAACTTCCGGAATAACTACAGGAGGTTTAAAAAACGAATTTAAACGCTTATTAGATTTAGTATCAAGAGGACTAGAATCCTCAATTTCTAAAGCAATTAAAACTTCTTTAAGTAAAGAACGAATAAATTCAATTTTTAATAAATATGAAGATTTATCAGTGTCAATATCTGAGACAGAATCCTCTGAACCAGAAAAATCCTCATCAGAAACAGACAAATCAGAATGATGATGTTCATTTAAAAATTCATCTGAGAAATGAGAAGTTTTAAAAGACCTTTTATGCTTACTGGAAGGAGGAATAACAGACATAGCCTTCCTAATAGATTTAGAAACAAAATCTCTTATATTAACAGGAACATCCTGAGTATTAGATGTTGATGGAACAGCAACAGGTAATGGAATATTACTAATGGAAATTGAATCTGCATTAACAAGTTTATCATGACATTCATCACAAACTACAGCCGGAGGAACAGATACCACAAGTTTACAACAAATGCACTTAACTTTGGTAGAACCAGCATCAGGCAGTGTTTTTCCAGAAGTAGCTTCTGATCCAGGGTCAATCTGAGACACCTTGCAATATGTAAGAGAAAAAACAACGTATAAAGCAAAATCTATCAAATTCCTTAAATGACAGTTTCAGGAATGGGAAAAATGCCAATGAACAAGCCTCTAGTAACCAGAAGCAAAAGAAAAATGAGACTTAAATAATGAGAAAAAAAGGTGGAGACAAAAAGACGCCCACATTATTGGCGCCTAAATGCTTTTGGCGCCGAGAATGACTCCACATCCGGTGACGCCGACACTTTTGGTGCAAAACGTCAAAAAAATGACGCAATCACGAACAACTTCCGGCGACAAGTATGACGCCGGAAATGACAAAAAATTTTTGTGCCAAAAAAGTCAGCGCCAAGAATGACGCAATAAAATGAAGCATTTTCAGCCCCCGCGAGCCTAACAGCCCACAGAGAAAAAAGTCAATTTAAAGGTAAGAAAAAAATTGATTATTCATATGCATTATCCCAAATAATGAAACTGTCTGTCTGAATTAAGGAATATTGATCATCCTGAATCAAGGCAAATAAATGTTTAAACACATATATTTAGAACTTTTACATAAAAGTGCCCAACCATAGCTGAGAGTGTCACAAAAAATAAGATTTACTTACCCCAGGACACTCATCTACATGTAGTAGAAAGCCAAACCAGTACTGAAACGAGAATCAGTAGAGGTAATGGTATATAAGAGTATATCGTCGATCTGAAAAATGCCAATGAACAAGCTTCTAGCAACCAGAAGCAAATAAACAATGAGACTTAAATAATGTGGAGACAATAATGACCCCCAAATTTTTTAGCGCCAAAAAAGACGCCCACATTATTTGGCGCCTAAATGCTTTAAGCGCCAAAAATGACGCCACCTCCGGTGACACCGACATTTTTGGCGCAAAAACGTAAAAAAAATGACGCAATAAAAAGAAGCATTTTCAGCCCCCGCGAGCCTAACAGCCCACAGGAAAAAAAGTCAAATTTTAAGGTAAGAAAAATTGATTATTCATATGCATTATCCCAAATAATGAAACTGACTGTCTGTAATAAGGAATGTTGAACATCCTGAATCAAGGCAAATAAATGTTTAAACACATATATTTAGAACTTTATATAAAAGTGCCCAACTATAGCTTAGAGTGTCACAAAAATAAGATTTACTTACCCCAGGACACTCATCTACATGTAGTAGAAAGCCAAACCAGTACTGAAACGAGAATCAGTAGAGGTAATGGTATATATAAGAGTATATCGTCGATCTGAAAAGGGAGGTAAGAGATGAATCTCTACGACCAATAACAGAGAACCTATGAAAAAGATCCCGTAGAAGGAGACCATTGAATTCAAATAGGCAATACTCTCCTCACATCCCTCTGACATTCACTGCACACTGAGAGGAAAACCGGGCTCCAGCCTGCTGCGAAGCGCATATCAACGTAGAATCTAGCACAAACTTACTTCACCACCTCCAAGGGAGGCAAAGTTTGTAAAACTGATTTGTGGGTGTGGTGAGGGGTGTATTTATAGGCATTTTGAGGTTTGGGAAACTTTGCCCCTCCTGGTAGGAATGTATATCCCATACGTCACTAGCTCATGGACTCTTGCTAATTACATGAAAGAAAGATGAAATGTGCAAAATGGTGTATCGTAAAAAATAATATAAATCAGGTATGTAAAATATAATATAATATGAAACTATATAGGTGCTTGGACTATTAGGTTTAGAACCGGATAGACAAGTGCATACATATACACAACTATGTGGACATGCTCGTCATGGGCATATACACATAAATATAAGTGTATGGAAATATAACATATTCTATATGTGTCTAAATTGCATTAATGCAATATGTTATTGAAGACTGACAAAGAAGAGAAAAAGAAATAAGAGAGATATAATGTAGTGGTATCGACGTATGGTAGTGTTTGTTAATGTATATCAAAAAACATAAGAAAATATGATGTACTAGACCCTAAAAGCTAAATCTCATGTTAGATACAAATGTAACCTGTATAAAAGTAATAATTTATGTGAAGGCTGACAAGTCTACATTGGCATTTAAGCCTAATGGATACAAGGTTTTGAGTTTATGTATCCAATATGTTTCTAATTGCCTGAGTTTAATCAGACGATCATAATCTGTGGAAGGTGGTACATGATCAATAGGGATAATTTTATAGATATCTGAACTCCCGTCGTGTATCGTTTCACAATGGTTGGGGACACGGTTGGTTTTAGTTTTTTTACAATTTTTACAATTTCGATGATGTTCACCCCAACGGGTACGGAGATTTCTAATAGTGCGCCCTACATACTGGACGCCACAAATACAATTAAGGAGATACACTATATATTTAGATTCGCAATTGAGACGATGTGTGATTTGATAAGTTAAACCAGTAATATTGGATTTAAAAGATTTTTGTGAAATTGTAAATTTGCACATGTTGCAACCTCTTTTGCCACATTTAAATGATCCATGGGAAGCTAAAAAGTTTAAAGTTTTGGTTTGTTTATTGGACCGAAATTGGCAATGTTTTACTCTTTTACTGGGGGCTAATTGATTCCTTAAAGTGGGAGCTCGTCTATATACAATTTTGGGTTTTTCACCGACTATATCTTTAAGGAAAGGATCCTTTTGGATAATATTCCAATGTTTATGTAGTATGTTTCGAATTTTGTAGTGGTTGTTATTGTATTGTGTAATGAAAAGTGGTTCACAAACAACGTTGTTTGTGGATTTCTTTTTGGTTTGATTGTTGGTGCTATTTTGGACTTTTTTAAAGATTAATTCTCTATCTAGATTGCGTGCAATAAAGGTTAGCATTTGACGCACCAGCGGGCCTAATGCCACCCGCAATTTGCAAGAAATAGTCAATTGAAAAAAGACTAAACCCCAGGTAAGAAAAAAATGTCTATAAAAGAAGTTTATATTACCCAAATATGAAACTGACAGTCTGCAGAAGGAAATACATGAACCTGACTCATGGCAAATATAAGTACAATACATATATTTAGAACTTTATATAAATGCATAAAGTGCCAAACCATAGCTGAGGTGTCTTAAGTAATAAAAAACATACTTACCAAGACACCCATCCACATATAGCAGATAGCCAAACCAGTACAGAAACAGTTATCAGTAGAGGTAATGGTAAATTGAGAGTATATCTGAAAAGGGAGGTAGGAGATTAATCTCTACGACCGATAACAGAGAATCCATGAAATAGACCCCCATTAGGGAAATCATCGTATTCAATAAGTGATACTCCCTTCACATCCCTCTGACATTCGCTGTACTCTGAGAGGAATCGGGCTTCAACAATGCCGAGAAGCGCATTTTAACGTAGAAATCTTAGCACAAACTTACTTCACCACCTCTATAGGGGGCAAAGTTTGTAAAACTGAATTGTGGGTGTGGTGAGGGGTGTATTTATAGGCATTTTGAGTTTTGGGAAACTTTGCCCCTCCTGGTAGGATTGTATATCCCATATGTCACTAGCTCATGGACTCTTGCCAATTACATGAAAGAAATATAAGAATGTCATTTATTACTAATTATAATTCCAATCACAAAATAATCAAGAAAATCATAAACACTGGTACCTTTTACTGAATGATCCTATACTCAAAAGTATAATAGATAATAAACCTAGTATCACATTTAGAAGGGCCCCCTCTTTAAAACAAAAATTGGCACCCAGCAAAGTTGCAATGAATAAAAAGTCCAATACAAGAGCGGGGCCACAAGGAATTAAACTAAACACAAAAGGAGCATACAGGTGCAATATTAAAAGATGCAACATGTGCCAATACATCACGCACGGGGCCACAAGTGTGAACTCTTATTCAACTAGGAAAATTAGATTGTAGTTCCACCTTCGTTATTTACGTATTAACTTGCAAATGTGGGGTGCAATACTTAGGGCGTACCATCAGAAAGCTCAGAAGGAGGTGAGGAGAACATTTTAGGAATATCGCTAAGAATAGCACCAAACAGTGTATCCAGACATCACAGGACATGTAAATATCATGGTAAATGCAATTTTCACATAACCCCCCTTTAGAGTATCCCTTATGTTAGAGGGTCCAATAGATATACTAGACTCCGACAGAAAGAGACCTATTGGATTTTTAAATTTGGGAGCCTCTTTCCGGGAGGACTAATTGAAAATCTGGAAATGGCAGCGTTTTGATTTTTGTTAAATGATTTATAAAACATGAGTTGGGAAAGCCTCTTCTCTTAAGGATGAGTTAACGCTTTTGACAATTAGGCATGCAGATATTATCATTATCGACATTAATAAGACATATTACACCAGTTTTACCAATATAATAGAGTGGTGTAGCCAACTCATAGATATGTTGGTACAGTTCACCTTGGGTAGGCTAGTAACGTCACTTACCCTTATTTGTTCTTTATAATTCTATAATATTATATTAACATTTTTTAGGATTATCGCCACAAACCAGCAATATAGTATTAACGACTAATTCTAGCCCCCCCGTTTTTAGTGCTGTAATTTTATATCTATGAAATTGCTTTTTTAGTATTACTATAGATAATATAGTGCAATTTAATTTCATTAGCTGCCACTTAGAAAGTCATGCAGTAGTGTATATATAACTTCAGTATGAAACCCTGTTAGTTACCACTTAGAAAGGCATGAAGATGGATATATATGACTTCTGTATGAAGGTCCTGTCCCATTAGAGAATCTGGGCAAAGGTATACAAAGCATTGCCATCATTTTCAGAAATATTCATATTTTATTGTGTATAACATAACCAGTCTATTAAATTGATATTAATGTAGCATATTCCTAGTTTTATTGATCACTTCAATCTTTCACAATCTAATAGTTCTAATATATTTTTTATTCACTTAGTACTTACTAACATTACAATTTGTATTATACACATTTACATACTCTTTCACTTAATACTTCACATATATTTCTATCTAATACAATAGTGGCATAACCTTACACGATTATCATGCTCCCCATTTCACGTCATGATGATGACACTACACACCTTCTCTTTTCTTATCCAATAGTATGTTTATTTTCCAGATTAGGGTAATACATTCCCCCTTACCACAATATCCAATCACGTCCCATTTAAATATATTATTACTACATTATACCCTGTCATAGTAATGACACTACACACCTTCCCTCGTCTCATCCAATAGTATGTACATTTTCAGATTAGGGCAAGACACTCCCCTGTACCCCATGATCCAATCACTCTCCATCTGTCTTCCGAACCCATTCACGTTGTTCACTCCCTTTACCCTTACATCCAATCACGCTTTATATGTTATCCCCACGTTGTTCACTCCCCCTACCCCATCATCCAATCATCAGCCAATCATCCCCACCTCACTGCATAGCTCTCCTATCTAACACATCCACAGTTTAATCACATCTGTTAAAGCGATGGCATTACGCATTTTTCTTGGTTTATATAATAGCAGTTCCATTATAATTATATTTATCCCTCACAAGTCATTTTTTAGTTGTATGTAAAGCTGATATACATACCTCCCAGACACAATCCTATTTAGTAACAATACATCTCCTGATAGGGGTTATTTTATTATGGCAGCAATGGTATATCTATCAATATCCCAAGCAAGGTATTTATATGCCAATTCGATACTGAACATTTCTAGGCATTATAATTTATAAGATCCGGTGATTCCGGATAGTAATAATAATTTCACCAAGTAATACATTTTAATGTGATCATCACACAATGTTAAGGCGTTGACTTATTTTAAGAGAGAGAATTTAAGCATTCCTTGTCAAGATGTCTACATGTATTCACTCCTTTAGAGCCCATTACCTGCATGAGGTTGTGGGAGGTTTACACCTTATGTTGCAGCTTTTGTTTTTTGCTATGTTTCCTTTACTTTATATGTGATGCATAGTCGAGTCAATGTTGCATTAATGGTTTAGCTTATTGATACGTGTTCTTTTCATTATGAACATTATGTAGATATGTACCATAGGCATGAAATTTGAAAATTTATCATATATAAGATATGCTGTTACTAGTGAATTGTTAATTATGTATAATTGCGTGAACATGGGGAGGGGTTACTAAGTTCAATGTTGTATAAAAAGCCAGAGCTTCCATTAGCAAGACAGATGCCTGATGAAACAGCCAGTCTGGCTGAGAAACGCGTTGCGACTTTTTTTAACATTTGTTTTAACTCATTTGGGGCGAACTGTATACATCCCTTGATTTTAATAAACAATTATTTTAATAAATTGTTTACCACATGGAAGCCTGTGAAGGATCGGTGTAGCTGGGTCACTGTGATTCCCCAGCCTGTACCAATTAGCACACTGGTGCTGCTCATTTTGTGAGTATTATTTCATCAATTTGATTTGTTATCACCATTACTCTAGCAGAGTTGCACTAGGAGGCACCCTCTCTTTTTGTGATTCCTTTCACAGATTTCTGTCTCTTCCTTTGTATCTCACGAGATGAGCTGCCCATCATACATACTGTCGGCTACATTTGGAGGTCATACACGGATGAGTTACTACAACTGATGAACAAACCTGGATATCTTTGAACTCTGGACTTAGACCCTTGGATAAGGATTCAGCTAAGTTATTAACCAAATTGTAGTATATGACTGCTTACCGGTTATTGTTTGTTTAGATTCAATCTTTTTGTACATGTTCATATATTTCTGTTTTTATTCCTGTGTTTATAAGGTCATAATCTTGTCAAGGTATATGTAAGATTAATAAATATATATATTTTAATCATATATTTCAAGGTTAATAAATATATATATTTAATCAGATATTTGGCTGGTCAGTAGAAAATGATTCATTTCATTAAAAAAAAAAATGTTTAGTTCTCCCCCACTCAGGATGCAAAAGTTAAAAGGGCATACAAGTGAGAACAATAGAGCATTTGGTTTAATTAAAATTTAACAACCATTTAAGGAGACCATATGTGTGACTGCCTGGAATTGTGAGATAAAATCTCTTACCCCTCACAATGTTGCCTAAAAGTCTGACTCAGGCGACATATCTTGCGAGAAAGTAACCCTGTGCATTTCAAATGCAAATAAACCCTGCTGTGTGGCTCTGACACTTAGATACACGTAATGTAGACATGATGTCTGGGTTAGGATAACACACAGTGAAAGCACATGGCTTACATTGTAATTTCAAATCTCACTGTTCCAAACAACTGTATTTAGATTTCAAGTAAAATACACTTCTAGGAAATATATGTTTTAATGGATATGAGACTGTCTATTTATGTGATATTAAATATTAACACATGAATATATATATATATGTGGGAGATGAATTAAAATGTTGTAATAAATTAAAAGGCAATTGCAATAAACCCATTGTTAAAAGACAGCAGAGAAATTAATATGTGTGTATATATATGTATATATATATATACACACACACGTACATATTTTCAGACAACATATTATATTAAATAAATAATTGCTATATTGAATAATAACTACATTAACAATATTGCAAATAGACATACGAATGCTTGAATAATTTCTAACAATTATTTCCCTTTCTATTGCAGGCATCAATTCATATATGCAGAAATTGTAAAATGTGAAGCATGCTGTATTTACATGAATACAATGTCAGGATTTAAATTTTATCAATCTTGAATAGTTAGCCGTATAAAATGCTTTAATAAAATATAATGGTGTTTGGTATAGAAATGATCAGAAAATTCATAAGATACTACCCTATCTAAAATTAATATTGTGAGTGATTGATGCAGGAAGTTATGATCAAATGAATAGCCATTTCATAGAAATACTGAATTGTTTTAAAAATGTTGGTTAGGTGAATCTTTTTTGTGTTTGTCATGCTGCCACCAGAGGGCCAAAATCCAGTAGGACAGTTAAGGGAATTAACTGTTCAAAAGATGCATTTCCATGGTGAACATGCTCAGCTCCGTTAAGGGCCAATCCGATTAGATATTCCAGATATCCAATCCGAGACAAGCTTCCATTTTGGGCGTTTCCAATCTAACCAATGATGGGTAATGATCAAAAAAGGGGAGGGGTGAGATCAGATGATTTAACCCCAAGCATAGAGGCTGCTGGCTATCTCTGGCTATCCCTGAAGGAAAATAACTGCGATAGTTATTACAAAGCAAACGGCTATCTATATGCTCCATATGCAGATATCCCCAATTTTGGTATTCTGAGGTTAGATCATTCCTGTTAAGAGATATTGGATATCGGTTGGTGTTCATCTTGGTAATGTATTAAAAGATTGCTGTAGTAAATAGATTTAAAGGGAGCAGTCTGTATTTTTGCTTATATACATTGCCCTGTGTAGGATAAATTTTATTTTTTGTATGCTAAATAATTCATTTGGGCAAAATATAGAATATATGTACTTTAGTATCCAAATTAGAATTGTATTAGAACCAAATTTTAGCTAAATAGCTGAGTATACATATATTGACCTATTGTTTAATTTAAGCACTGTTTAGAATTGTGCCAGTCTGAATGTTTAGTGGTTTATATTTAGCCTCATTGTGTTAACTGAATGAAATTCAATTGTGAGTAAGGCTGGTTTTAAAAGGTAAACATTTTATGAATTTGGCATAGCATATTTTAAATAGTTTTGTTTAAACGCATATAATATTGACTCTCATTCTGATTCTTACAAACATATATATTTCAATGTGCTCATAAATATTTACTAATAAAAAAAGAATTCAGGTATTTATATTAATTTTATTGTCTTAGCAAATGTATATTTGATTGTGGGTTTTAGTTAAAAGAAAGATTGTTAAATATATCAGTTATAACCCGGCCATATATTAACATATTATTTGGAGAGTAAATGCTAAGATTCTTATAAATATACTGACATATTATATGGAGGCATTGCGTGAGAATTATAAATAATTATCATATTGATATAGTATATTTGTGGTAAATAGAAATTATTATAGAAGAGAGAAAAATTTTCATATTTCGAATTGATATTTTGAAAATATAGAATTTTTTTTGAAAATTTAAATATTGATTTTCATGTTCAAGATTGATATAAATATTTTGAAATATTATTAAAAATTAATTTTTGAAAAATTAATAAAAATATACATTTTTCATATTTCAAAATGCATAAAAATATTGATTTTTCATATTTCAAAATTCATAAAAATATTAATTTTTCATATTTCAAAATTAATCAGAAATATACATTTTTCATATTTCAAAATTAATAAACATATTAATTTTGTCATATTTCAAAATTGATAGATATTTTAAAAATATATATATAAAAAAAAGTTTTTCCTCTCTCTTCTTAGTCAAAATTGTATTTGCGTTTTTTATCTTATTAAGTACAACACTCAAATAACAATGTCTTCAGCAAAAAGTAATGCTAGCGTTTCTGTAAATTGTGCCCTCCCCAAAATACTCTGTCCAAGAAGTGGTTCAGGAAAAAACGCTCAAATTAGAAGCCATGAACCACATCATGAATAGACTTGACATTGGGGATGATGTCTCCATGTATATTAATGGGTGTAAAGATAAGGCCAAAGATTTAGTTAGAGAGATGTGGTTTGAAGATGGGGAATTATACCAAATGTTACTGCAACTTAATAAATGCACGGAACTTAGGGGGCGTGATGAATTAATTTTCAAAACTTGGCCGATCCTAATGTATTTGAGCTGTGAGATGTCTAACCAAATGGCAGGACAAGACAGACAATTAGGACGGCTAAGGGATGAAAATGATTCATTACGAGAATTTCAAGATGCTTTTATTCAGGCAAAGGTAGAGGTTTTCCACGCTAGCCAAAAGGCTTCTGACTTAAATAAATATAATCAGGAATTAGTGGCTGATTTTAAAGCTTTCGAAGAAGAATATGAAAAATGCTAAGATGAAAATAAAACTCTAAAAATTAGATTCTGTGAGGCTGAAAGAGGGTATGAACAGGCAATAGATAAATTAAAGAGACAAATTAGCAGTTATAAGGACTGGGACAGAAATGAGTTTCAAGATACCAGGCGGGAAGATAGACAAAGATACCCAAACTATAGCCCTAATTTAGGCCCAGAGGTAACTTTTTCCCCTAGGCAATTACCTAACTCTGGGGGACCAGAAAATTATTACGCCTCAGATGAAAGGCACCCTAACTCAAACAATAAGTCCCCAGTAAGATCCAGTGATATACCAAATAAAGTGTATGACACCCCCACAATAATTAAATTCCCATTTTCCAAAAGGGGGTCCACTTCCATAATTGACCACTTAGAGGCCTTTGAAAAATAAAAAAATGAGTGTTACAAGTGAGCAGTTAAAAATTGAATTTCTACCCTGGGTATTTGAAAGTAAACATCACAAATTATTTGCTTCACTAAAGGATATGAATATTCATTCCTGGGGTGAAATAAAATGACAATGCAGGAAAGAATTTGGGCAACATCGCACTAAAACTGCCGCGAAAATAGCTGTATATGGTTTAAAATGTAGTGCAAATCAAGTCCAATCGAGTTCCTTTCTGTATTGAAGAATGCGTACAGCATGGCTGAAGATGATCCCATATTTGAAGGCTCAGAATTTGTGAATCTATTTTTTGAAGCACTGCCCACTGCACACACCCATCAAAATTAACTTAGCTAGAGATTTTGATGAGAACTGCTCATTGGAATGGCTGATCAAAGAGAGTACAAAGTTATACTCTATTCAGCAGTCCGGTGAACAGGGGGATACAAGGGAGAAAAAGCCCAATCCTAAAATAGTGGCCGAAACTAGGGTGTCACCTAACCCCCCAAATTTGGAGTCTAAAAAGAAAACCTATCCGGAAGTGGCCAGAGAAAACAGGCCATCTCCACTGAGGTTTAACTCTACCCCTCCCCCAACACAGGCTGAGGCGCAGAGAGACTATAATCAAAGTGGGGGGCATACTCAGGCGAATAGTTACTCCCAAAGAGAATACCCACAGAACAATTGGTACCCACGCAAAGGTATGTACAATAGATGGCGAAGATATTCTCAGGATAACCAGACACCCCAAATAAATAATGCTCCCTAAAATAATAATGCAGAACAAATTGAACCCCGGGGCAACCACGCCACGATAGAAATAGTGGCTCTGATTCTGAGGGGAGCCAATAGTCCAGGAACCATTATTATGGGGCATCAAGGGATAGGCCCAGGAGTAGGGGTAACTTGTACAATCAAGAAGATCAGTTTAGTACCCAGCTAATTTGGTTGAGCGAACAAGTCGCTAATATGAGTCAAAAACTTACGGCTCAGCAACCAAACAATACTTTTTTAGGGGTACAGCCAGTGGCCAGCAGTGGGCCACAGGCACAGTCATAGACACTGCAGTATCACCTGAAAGGGAGGGGAGAGATATGCAAAATGTAATAATAAATATCAAAAATGGTACTAATCATGTTCTCTCCCCACAGACCGGAAACGAACGATTTAGTTGTGATGACAAGCAACCTCATCCGGGAAAAATTAACAATCTCTTCCTTTGCACCACTCTCTTAACCTTCTTTCCACAGATGCGGTACACAAAAATCCAGCCAACCCTATCATGGAGGGAAACGGTAGGTACGAATTTCCTTCTGCACGGGAAAACATGGCGGATTCAGGTAACACGTGGCGAAGCCCACAGATGTATGATAATGCCAATTTTATGTATGAAATGATAGAAACTGCAGGGAGATATTATGTATTAGCTGAGCTGCAAGATTCAGTCTCTAACCCTATCATGGGATTAATTGATACTGGGTCTCAGGCAACTATTTTATCCCACAGGTACTACACGCAGCTAAACGAGCTAACACCCCACAAACCTAAAATAAAAGAATTTGATGGTTCTCTAATAGGAGTTGGGGGTGACTTCCTAAAAGTTTAAGGTATTGCATGGTTAAAATTTAAACTGGGGAACAGGGTCATAAGACACCCTGTCATTATAGTGGATCTGCCAACTGATCGTTTAATTATTGGTAGTGATCTCCTAAAGCGATTAAGCACCATAATTGATTGCATAAATAATGTAATTTGGTCACAATTCAAGACCTATCAATTATGAGAAATCTAGTATATCTCGCCCCCGACATAACTGTCACGTGGTGGAAGAGAAACCAGATACTGTGGAGATTCATTTCAGGAATAACTCTGTACCTGAAATCACTATTTTACAGATAGATAATCAGACTCCTTTAAGTGGCTCTGATGGTAATACTTTTAAAATTTTGCCTGGAAAGATAGCGAATATTTCCTTAGTTGGCGATGTATTAACCATATCTCTCCACAAGGGGGATCATAAAATCCCTAAGGGGGGGGGGCACGCTCAATACCTCGCAGGGATTGAGAGAGTTAAAGAGGATCTATTTATCCCTATACAAGTGCATGACTTTGGTACAACAAAATATGCCAAATTGAACTTAAAACAGGAAGCTAGCTATATAAGCGAAGGCTTATTAGCACAGATAGCTGAACATAAAGTGATTAAATATCTTTCTCCCCAAGACCACTATGTCCACAACCTGGATAACAGGTTTGAAAGCTATAACATCACCGCTAAGTGCTTATTATCTGTATCTATAGGAAATAAGTCAGTGAAGCACCTGTTTTTAGTTTTAAATACTCCCCACAATCAAATATACATTGGCAATGATATCTTACATAGATATGCCATACAAATAGATTTGATTAACTATTGCCTCTGGAGCAGGTTAAAGGGGGACCCTGAAGTATTTCAGGATGAAAATGCAGCCCTGAAATCAAACCAGAAATTGCCATATGCTGTGAACATGCAGGTGTCTAGCGATGTTGTAATTCCTGCCGGAGCTGATAAATTTCTTTTACCACTACAGGTAAAGAGAGGCCAGAAATTAAAAACTTCTGAAACACTAATTTGCCTCTCCCTTAGAATACAAAATCTGGGTGTCACAGTGACCTACACTCCTTTGGTAAATATTGGAACTATTCCAATACCTGTTATTGTGCATAACATGACCCCACAGGATATAAACTTATCCAAGGGGACTACCATAGGATACGCGCTGGAATCAAGTTATTACACTTTTGGATTCCAGAATAATGTAATTGGGCTAATACCTGAAGGATACTTAACTGAAGAATAGTTAATAGAACAATCCTTTGCATCTATGCCAGAGGGTCTATTTAATATTCAGTCTATTTATCCCTTCAGCTCAGAGGAAGGCATCTGTAAAATTGAAGAAACCTCTCTAGTGTTTGATCAGCCGATCAAACAGCAAGAATACCCCAATACCCAGAGTCAGGGGGGCAATGTAAATTATAATCAAGGGGATCTCACCTCTAGATTGGAAAAAGTCTAAGAGATAGGACAGCCTGAAATCTTTCCAGGATTTCAGCAAATAGTTGAAGAGCAAATATCCTTAGCTAATGGCTGTTCCAGCGATGATGAACACCAACTGCTGCGAGAACTCCTGATGGAGTACAAGGATATTTTTGCTAGGGATTCTTATGAATGTGGTACTACAGACTTGCACATTGCAAGAATACAAACAGATCCCGATGCACCACCTGTCTTTGTTAAACAATACAGACTTCCTTTAACCTCATATGATTCTCTTCCAGAAATCATAAGGAACTTGGAAGAAAGGGGTATCATACGACAGGTGCACAGCTCTTATAATAATCCTATTCTAGGTGTTCTTAAGCCTAATGGACAATGGCATTTGTGTGCTGATTTAAGACAGCTAAACAAACGAGTGTACATGTCTGGCTGGCCTGTACCATACATTGACCAATGCCTAGCACAGATGCAGGGATCCAAAATATTCACTGCCATTGATTGTGCACAGGGGTATTGGACCATAAAGGTACATGAGGAGGACCAGTATAAGCTGGCATTCTCTTTCCAAAAGATCCAGTATGCATTTCAGAGACTTCCTTTTGGATACATAAATTCTGGACATGAATTTGCTGTATTCATGCATAAGGCTATGCCTGATGCACTGGAAAGGGGGACCTTATCTTATGTTGGTGATGTTTTAATCAAAAGCACAGACTTTGAAAAACACATCGCAGAGCTTAAACACGTCCTCAGCCAACTTAAAAGGGCAGGTGTCAAATTATCCCTACAAAAAGCTCAATGGTGCAGCACTCGTGTAAACTTCTTGGGACATGAAGTTACTTCTGAAGGACTAAATCCTCAGAAGAAAAAGGTGGAAGCTATAGTAAATTCTAAAAACCCAACTAACTTAAAGGAATTAAGATCCTTCCTGGGTATGACAAATTATTCTTGAAAATTCATTGATAATTATGCAGAATCAGCTAAACCACTACTACTTCTTCTAAAGAAAGATGTGAAATGGCACTGGAGTGAGTCTCAAGAGACAGCCATCAAAGAGCTGAAGAGAAACTCACACAAGCACCTTGCTTAGCATACCCTGAAGGTGGTAAACCTTTCTTCTTAGAGACAGGTTACACAGATGTAAGCATGAGTCCTGTTTTATACCAAAAGCATGATAATTTAAGCAAAGCCATTGCTTATGCGAGCAAAACTCTATCGCCAGTAGAAATAAAATTTAGCGACTGCCAAAAAACATAATTTATGTAAGAACTTACCTAATAAATTCATTTCTTTCATATTGGCAAGAGTCCATGAGCTAGTGACATATGGGATATAGAATCCTACCAGGAGGTGCAAAGTTTCCCAAACCTCAAAATGCCTAGAAATACACCCCTCACCACACCCACAATTCAGTTTAACGAATAGCCAAGCAGTGGGGTGATAAAGAAAGGAGTAGAAAGCATCAACAAAGGAAATTTGGAAATAATTGTGCTTTATACAAAAAATCATAACCACCATAAAAAGGGTGGGCCTCATGGACTCTTGCCAATATGAAAGAAATTAATTTATCAGGTAAGTTCTTACATAAATTATGTTTTCTTTCATGCAATTGGCAAGAGTCCATGAGCTAGTGACATATGGGATATCAATACCCAAGTTGTGGATCAACACTCAAGAGTCACTAGAGAGGGAGGGAATAAAATAAAAACAGCCATAATCTGCTGAAAAAAATTAATCCACAACCCAAAATTATACGTTTATTTCATTTGAAAGAAAAAAACTTAAATCAAAAGTAGAAGAATCAAACTGAAACAGCTGCCTGAAGAACTTTTCTACCAAAAACTGCTTCCGAAGAAGCAAATACATCAAAACGGTAGAATTTAGTAAATGAATGCAAAGAGGACCAAGTTGCCGCTTTGCAAATCTGATCAACTGAAGCTTCATTCTTAAAAGCCCACAAAGTGGAGACTGATCTAGTAGAATGAGCTGTAATTCTCTGAGGCAGGGCCTGACCCGACTCAAAATAAACTTGATGAATCAAAAGTTTAAACCAAGAAGCCAAGGAAATAGCAGAAGCCTTCGGACCTTTCCTAGGATCAGAAAATAAAACAAATAGACTTGAAGTCTTCCTGAAATCTTTAGTGGCTTCCACATAATATTTCAAAGCTCTTGAAGAATGTAAGGACCTTTCCAAAGAATTCTTAGGATTAGGACACAAGGAAGGGACAACAATTCCTCTACTAATGTTGTTAGAATTCACAACCTTAGGTAAAAATTAAAAAGAAGTCCGCAAAACTGCCTTATCCTGATGAAAAAATCAGAAAAGGAGACTCACAAGAAAGAGCAGATAACTCAGAAACTCTTCTAGCAGAAGAGATGGCCAAAAGGAACAACACTTTCCAAGAAAGTAGTTTAATGTCCAAAAAAATGCATAGGTTCAAATGGAAGAACCTGTAAAGCCGTCAGAACCAAATTAAGACTCCAAGGAGGAGAAATTGATTAAATAACAGGCTTAATAAGAACTAAAGCCTGTACAAAACAGTGTATATCAGGAAGTATAGCAATATTTCTGTGAAATAAAACAGAAAGAGTGGAGATTTGTCCTTGCAGACAAACCCTTATCCAAACCGTCCTGAAGAAACTGTAAAATTCTAGGAATTCTAAAAGAATGCCAGGAGAATTTATGAGAAGAACACCATGAAATGTAAGTCTTCCAAACTCTATAATAAATCTTTCTAGAGACAGATTTACGGCCTTGTAACATAGTATTAATCACTGAGTCAGAGAAACCTCTATGACTTAGTACTAAGCGTTCAATTTCCATACCTTCAAATTTAATGATTTGAGATCCTGATGGAAAAATGGACCTTGATATAGTAGGTCTGGCCGAACGGAAGTGGCCAAAGCGGGCAACTGGACATCCAAACCAGATCCGCATACCAAAACCTGTGTGACCATGCTGGAGCCACCAGCAACACAAATGATTGTTCCATGATGATTTTGGAGATCACTCTTGGAAGGAGAACTAGAGGCGGGAAAATGTAAGCAGGATGATAACACCAAGGAAGTGTCAGCGCATCCCCTGCTTCCGCCTGAACATCCCTGGACCTGGACAGGTATCTGGGAAGTTTCTTGTTTAGATGAGAGGCCATGAGATCTATCTCTGGAAGACCCCACAACTGAACAATCTAAGAAAACACATCTGGATGGAGAGACCACTCCTCTGGATGTAAAGTCTGGTGGCTGAGATAATCCGCCTCCCAATTGTCTACACCTGGGATAAGCACCGCAGAGATTAGACAAGAGCTGGATTCCGCCAAAACAAGTATCCAAGATACTTTTTTCATAGCTTCGGGACTGTGAGTCCCACCCTGATGATTTACATATGCCACTGTTGTGATATTGTCTGTCTGAAAACAAATGAACAGTTCTCTCTTTAGCAGAGGCCAAAACTGAAGAGCTCTGAGAATTGCAAGGAGTTCTAAAATATTTATTGGTAATCTTTCCTCTTGAGATTTCCAAACCCCTAGTGCTGTCAGAGATCCCCAAACAGCTCCCCAACCTGAAAGACTCGCATCTGTTGTGATCACAGTCCAGGTTGGCCGAACAAAAGAAGCCCCTTGAACTAAACTATGGTGATCTATCCACCATGTCAGAGAGTGTCGTACATTGATTCAGCATACAAAGCTGTATAGGTCTCATGTGAAAACGAGCAAAGGGGATCGCGTCCGATGCTGCAGTCATGAGACCTAAAACTTCCATGCACATAGCCACTGAAGGGAATGACTGAGACTGAAGGTGCCGGCATGCTGCAACCAATTTTAAATGTCTCTTGTCTGTTAGAGACAGAGTCATGGACACTGAATCTATCTGGAAGCCTAAAAAGGTGACCCTTGTCTGAGGAATCAAGAAACGTTTGGTAAATTGATCCTCCAACCATCTTTCCAAAGAAACACTAGTTGATTTGTGTGAGATTCTGCAGTACGTAAAGACTGAGCTAGTACCAAGATATCATCCAAATAAGGAAACACCGCAATACCCTGTTCTCTGATTACAGAGAGTAGGGCACCCAGAACCTTTGAAAAGATTCTTGGAGCTGTTGCTAGGCCAAATGGAAGAGCAACAAATTGGTAATGCTTGTCTAGAAAAGAGAATCTCAGAAACTGATAGTGTTCTGGATGAATCGGAATATGAAGGTATGCATCCTGCAAGTCTATTGTGGACATATAATATCCCTGCTGAACAAAAGGCAGAATAGTCCTTATAGTCACCATCTTGAAAGTTGATACTCTTACATAACGATTCAACATTTTTCAGATCCAGAACTGGTCTGAATAAATTTTCCTTCTTTGGTACAATGAATAGATTTGAATAAAACCACAAACCTTGTTCCTGAGGAGGAACTGGCATGATTACCCCTGAAGACTCCAGGTCTGAAACACACTTCAGGAAAGCCTGAGCTTTTACTGGATTTACTGGGATACGTGTGAGAAAAAAATCTTCTCACAGGAGGTCTTACTCTGAATCCTATTCGATACCCTTGAGAGACAATGCTCTGAATCCATTGATTTTGGACAGATTTTATACAAATATCTTTGAAAAACCTTAATCTGCCCCCTACCAGCTGAGCTGGAATGAGGGCCGCACCTTCATGCGGACTTAGGGGCTGACTTTGGTTTCCTAAATGGCTTGGATTTATTCCAATTTGAGGAAGGCTTCCAATTGGAAGCAGACTCCTTGGGAGGAAGATTGAGTTTTTGTTCCTTATTCTGACGAAAGGAACGAAAATGGTTAGAAGCCTTATATTTACCCTTAGGTTTTTAATCCTGAGGCAGAAAAACTCCCTTCCCCCAGTGACAGTTGAAATAATAGAATCCAACTGAGAACCAAATAAATTATTACCTTGGAAAGAAAGAGACAATAATCTAGATTTAGATGACATATCAGCATTCCAAGATTTAAGCCACAAAGCTCTTCTAGCTAAAATAGCTAAGGACATGGATCTAACATCAATTTTGATAATATCAAAAATTGCATCACAATAAAATGATTAGCATATTGCAATAGGCGAATAATGCTAGATAAGTCAGAATCCAATTCCTGTTGCGCTAAATTCTCCAACCAGAAGGTTGATGCAGCCGCAACATCAGCCAAAGAAATTGCAGGTCTGAGAAGATGACCTGAATATAAATAGGCCTTCCTTAGATAAGATTCAAGCTTCCTATCTAAAGGATCCTTAAAGGAAGTACTATCTTCCATAGGAATAGTGGTACGTTTAGCAAGAGTAGAAATAGCCCCATCAACTTTGGGGATTTTTTCCCAAAACTCTATAGATTTTGCTGGTAAAGGATACAATTTTTTAAACCTTGAAAAAGGAATAAAAGTAGTACCTGGGCTTATTCCATTCCTTAGAAATCATATAAGGAATAGGAAAACCCCTGGAGAAACCAAAGGAGGTTTAAAAACAGCATTTAAACGTTTATTAGACTGAACGTCAAGAGGACTGGTTACCTCAATATCCAAAATAATTAACACTTCTTTTAATAAAGAATGCATATACTCTATTTAAAATAAATAAGTAGATTTGTCAGTGTCAATGTCTAAAGAAGGATCCTCTGTATCAGATAGATCCTCATCAGAAGAGGATAAATTATGTTGTTGGTCATTTGAAATTTCATCAACTAAATGAGAAGTTTTAAAAGACCTTTACGTTTATTAGAAGGTGGAAATGCAAACAAAACCTTCAAAATAGAATCAGAAACAAATTCTTTAAAATGTACAGGTATATCATGCACATTAGAAGTTGAAGGAACTACAACTGGCAATGTGCTATTACTGATAGATACACTAACTGCATGTAAAAGTTTATCATGACAACTATTACAAATGACATTCGGCGAAATAATTTCAACAATTTTACAGCAAATGCACTTAGCTTTGGTAGGACCGATGTCAGGCAGCAATGTTCCAGCAGAAACTTCTGAGGCAGGATCAGATAAAGACATCTTGCAAAATGTAAGAGAAAAAACTGACGCAACCGTGTGAAAGGAAATGACGAAGTTGCGTCAGACGTATTTTTCCGCGCCAACAATATTTTCACGCCAAGAATGACGCAATAAAGTTTAGCATTTGCCCCCCCCCCGGGCCTAATGCCACCCGCAATTTGCAAGAAGTAGTCAATTGAAAAAAAGACTAAACCCCAGGTAAGAAATTTTTTTCTATAAAAGATGTTTATATTACCCAAATATGAAACTGACAGTCTGCAGAAGGAAATACATGAACCTGGCTCATGGCAAATATAAGTACAATACATATATTTAGAACTTTATATAAATGCATAAAGTGCCAAACCATAGCTTAGGTGTCTTAAGTAATAAAAAAACATACTTGCCAAAAGACACCCATCCACATATAGCAGATAGCCAAACCAGTACAGAAACAGTTATCAGTAGAGGTAATGGTAAATTGAGAGTATATCGTCGATCTGAAAAGGGAGGTAGGAGATGAATCTCTACGACCGATAACAGAGAACCCATGAAATAGACCCCCGTTAGGGAAATCATCGTATTCAATAAGTGATACTCCCTTCACGTCCCTCTGACATTCGCTGTACTCTGAGAGGAATCGGGCTTCAACAATGCTGAGAAGCGCATATCAACGTAGAAATCTTAGCACAAACTTACTTCACCACCTCCATAGTAGGCAAAGTTTGTAAAACTGAATTGTGGGTGTGGTGAGGGGTGTATTTATAGGCATTTTGAGTTTTGGGAAACTTTGCCCCTCCTGGTAGGATTGTATATCCCATATGTCACTAGCTCATGGACTCTTGCCAATTACATGAAAGAAAGCCCTCTTATCTACTGTATGGGCTCTACAAAATTTCTGCAGCTATATACAGGGCGAGAAAATTATTGCAGAAATGGCCCACCAACCTTTGCTATATTTGCAAAGTGAGAGAATAAGAGATGGGAATTTGTCAAATAGCCGCATAACAGCATGGACTCTTTCCTTACAAGGCTGGCCCTTAGAAATTCGCAGAATAAAAAGAATCCAGTTGCACAGGTGCTTGCTGAGCTCCACGACTGTACTGCTAGAGATCCTGGGGAAGAATTATCAGAAAATGATTTCCTGGAGGAACAATTGCTTTCCCCATATAAAATATACAATGAGGACCATTGTCAAACATTACCTTGGGTATATGTTGATGGTTGTTCCTACCATGCCACTATTGAAAATGAGCACAGATTAGTCGCTGGCATTGGTATAACTTGGGCACATGGATTCTCAAATATATCTATAGGTTTCAACATTGGACCAAGATCCAGTCAAGTTGCAGAACTCACTGCTGTTCTAAAAACCATTGAAATGGCTTTTGAACATGATATTCATGAATTTGTGATCATAACTGACTCAAATTATGTGCGTGACAGTTTTGTTGAATACCTGCCAACTTGAAAAAGAAATGGCATGCAGAAAAGCAATAACAAACCAGTCAAGCATGGCAAGTTGTTCTGTGAGATTGATAATCTGGTGGTATCCAATGATTTAACCATACACTGGAAAAAGACCAAGGGTCATTCCAGGGTTCTAGGTCCAGATAAGGAAGGCAATGATCTAGTGGATTCATTAGCCAAACAGGGAGCCATAACTGGAGAACTCCTAAATATCGACCACTTAATGGGTGCAATTCAGGTAGAAGCCATTACCAGAAACCAAGCAAAACAACAGAGTGAGCCTAACTTGGTACAATGGAGTCAGGAATCTCCTAGTGAGGACCTGATCACTAGTCAAAAAGAAGACCCCCATTGTAGGCATTTTTTATAAACACATAAAAGATCCTGAAAGCAACCCCATCTCAAAAGATGATTGTATTGGCAAAGAAGATCTTAGAATCTTAATAAAAACATAATTTATGTAAGAACTTACCCGATAAATTCATTTCTTTCATATTAGCAAGAGTCCATGAGCTAGTGACGTATGGGATATACATTCCTACCAGGAGGGGCAAAGTTTCCCAAACCTCAAAATGCCTATAAATACACCCCTCACCACACCCACAAATCAGTTTAACGAATAGCCAAGAAGTGGGGTGATAAGCAAAAAGTGCGAAGCATAAATATAAGGAATTGGAATAATTGTGCTTTATACAAAAAAATCATAACCACCACAAAAAAGGGTGGGCCTCATGGACTCTTGCTAATATGAAAGAAATGAATTTATCAGGTAAGTTCTTACATAAATTATGTTTCCTTTCATGTAATTAGCAAGAGTCCATGAGCTAGTGACGTATGGGATGACTACCCAAGATGTGGATCTTCCACGCAAGAGTCACTAGAGAGGGAGGGATAAAATAAAGACAGCCAATTCCGCTGAAAATAATCCACACCCAAACAAAGTTTAAAACTTATAATGAAAAAAACTGAAAATATAAGCAGAAGAATCAAACTGAAACAGCTGCCTGAAGTACTTTTCTACCAAAAACTGCTTCAGAAGAAGAAAACACATCAAAATGGTAGAATTTAGTAAAAGCATGCAAAGAAGACCAAGTTGCTGCTTTTCAAATCTGAACAACCGAAGCTTCATTCCTAAATGCCCAGGAAGTAGAAACTGACCTAGTAGAATGAGCTGTAATCCTTTGAGGCGGAGTTTTATCCGACTCGACTCGACATAAGCATGATGAATTAAAGATTTCAACCAAGATGCCAAAGCAATGGCAGAAGCCTTCTGACCTTTCCTAGAACCGGAAAAGATAACAAATAGACTAGAAGTCTTTCGGAAATTCTTAGTAGCTTCAACATAATATTTCAAAGCTCTAACTACATCCAAAGAAAGCAATGATGTCTCCTTAGAATTCTTAGGATTAGGACATAATGAAGGAACCACAATTTCTCTACTAATGCTGTTAGAATTCACAACCTTAGGTAAAAATTTAAAAGAAGTTCGCAACACCGCCTTATCCTGATAAAAAATCAGAAAAGGAGACTCACAAGAAAGAGCAGATAATTCAGAAACTCTTCTGGCAGAAGAGATGGCCAAAAGGAACAAAACTTTTCAAGAAAGTAATTTAATGTCCAAAGAATGCATAGGTTCAAACGGAGGAGCTTGAAGAGCCCCCAGAACCAAATTCAAACTCAAAGGAGGAGAAATTGACTTAATGACAGGTTTTATACGAACCAAAGCTTGTACAAAACAATGAATATCAGGAAGATTAACAATCTTTCTGTGAAAAAGAACAGAAAGAGCAGAGATTTGTCTTTTCAAGGAACTTGCAGACAAACCTTTATCCAAACCATCCTGAAGAAACTGTAAAATTCTCGGAATTCTTAAAGAATACCAGGAAAAATGATGAGAAAGACACCAAGAAATATAAGTCTTCCAGACTCTATAATATATCTTCCTAGATACGGATTTACGAGCCTGTAACATAGTATTAATCACAGAGTCAGAGAAACCTCTTTGACTAAGAATCAAGCGTTCAATCTCCATACCTTTAAATTTAAGGATTTGAGATCCTGATGGAAAAAAAGGACCTTGTGACAGAAGGTCTGGTCTTAACGGAAGAGTCCACGGTTGGCAAGAGGCCATCCGGACAGGATCCGCATACCAAAAACCTGTGAGGCCATGCTGGAGCCACCAGCAGAACAAATGAGCATTCCTTCAGAATCTTGGAGATTACTCTTGGAAGAAGAACTAGAGGCGGAAAGATATAGGCAGGATGATACTTCCAAGGAAGTGACAACGCATCCACTGCTTCTGCTTGAGGATCCCTGGATCTGGACAGATACCTGGGAAGTTTCTTGTTTAGATGAGAAGCCATCAGATCTATTTCTGGGAGACCCCATATTTGAACAATCTGAAGAAATACCTCTGGGAGAAGAGACCATTCGCCCGGATGAAACGTGTGGCGACTGAGATAATCCGCTTCCCAATTGTCTATACCTGGGATATGAACCGCAGAAACTAGACAGGAGCTGGATTCCGCCCATACCAGAATTCGAGATACTTCTTTCATAGCCAGAGGACTGTGAGTCCCTCCTTGATGATTGATGTATGCCAGAGTTGTGACATTGTCTGTCTGAAAACAAATGAACCATTCTCTCTTTAGAAGAGGCCAAGACTGAAGAGCTCTGAAAATTGCACGGAGTTCCAAAATATTGATCGGTAATCTCACCTCCTGAGATTCCCAAACCCCTTGTGCTGTCAGAGACCCCCACACAGCTCCCCAACCTGTAAGACTTGCATCTGTTGAAATTACAGTCCAGGTCGGAAGAACAAAAGAAGCCCCCTGAACTAAACAATGGTGATCTGTCCACCACGTCAGAGAGTGTCGTACAATCGGTTTTAAAGATATTAATTGAGATATCTTTGTGTAATCCCTGCACCACTGGTTCAGCATACAGAGCTGAAGAGGCCGCATGTGAAAACGAGCAAAGGGGATCGCGTCCGATGCCGCAGTCATAAGACCTAGAATTTCCATGCATAAGGCTACCGAAGGGAAAGATTGTGACTGAAGGTTTCGACAAGCTGATATCAACTTTAGACGTCTCATGTCTATCAAAGATAGAGTCATGGATACTGAATCTATCTGAAAAGCTAAAAAGGTTACCTGTGTCTGAGGAATCAATGAACTCTTTGGTAAATTGATCCTCCAACCATGATGTTGAAGAAACAACACAAGTCGATTCGAATGAGATTCTGCTAAATGTGAAGACTGAGCAAGTACCAAGATATCATCCAAATAAGGAATACCACAATACCCTGTTCTCTGATTACAGACAGAAGGGCACCGAGAACCTTCGAAAAAATTCTTGGAGCTGTGGCTAGGCCAAACGGCAGAGCCACAAACTGGTAATGCTTGTCTAGGAAAGAGAATCTCAGAAACTGATAGTGATCTGGATGAATCGGAATATGCAGATATGCATCCTGTAAATCTATAGTAGACATATAATGCCCTTGTTGAACAAAAGGCAGGATAGTCCTTACAGTTACCATTTTGAATGTTGGTATCCTTACATAACGATTCAATATTTTTAGATCCAGAACTGGTCTGAAGGAATTTTCCTTCTTTGGTACAATGAAGAGATTTGAATAAAACCCCAGTCCCTGTTCCAGAACTGGAACTGGCAAAATTACTCCAGTCAACTCTAGATCTGAAACACATTTCAGAAATGCTTGAGCCTTCGCTGGGTTTACTGGGACACGGGAAAGAAAAAATCTCTTTGCAGGAGGCCTTATCTTGAAGCCAATTCTGTACCCTTCTGAAACAATGTTCTGAATCCAAAGATTGTGAACGGAATTGATCCAAATTTCTTAGAAAAAACGTAATCTGCCCTCTACCAGCTGAGCTGGAATGAGGGCCACACCTTCATGTGGACTTAGGAGCTGGCTTTGATTTTCTAAAAGGCTTGGATTTATTCCAGACTGGAGATGGTTTCCAAACTGATACCGCTCCTGAGGATGAAGGATCAGGTGTTTGTTCCTTGTTGTGACGAAAGGAACGAAAACGATTATTACCCTGGAAAGAAAGGGAAAGCAGAATAGACTTAGAAGACATAACAGCATTCCAAGTCTTAAGCCATAAAGCTCTTCTAGCTAAAATAGCTAGAGACATATACCTGACATCAACTCTAATGATATCAAAGATGGCATTACAAATAAAACTATTAGCATGTTGAAGAATAAAAATGCTATGAGAATTATGATCTGTTACTTGTTGCGCTAAAGCTTCTAACCAAAAGATGAAGCTGCAGCAACATCCGCTAAAGATATAGCAGGTCTAAGAAGATTACCTGAACACAAGTAAGCTTTTCTTAGAAAGGATTCCATTTTCCTATCTAAAGGATCTTTAAGGAAGTACCATCTGCCGTAGGAATAGTAGTACGCTTAACAAGAGTAGAGACAACCCCATCAACTTTAGGGATTTTGTCCCAAAACTCTAATCTGTCAGATGGCACAGGATATAATTGCTTAAAACGTTTAGAAGGAGTAAATGAATTACCCAAATTATTCCATTCCCTGGAAATTACTTCAGAAATAGCACTAGGGACAGGAAAAACTTCTGGAATAACTACAGGAGATTTAAAAACCTTATCTAAACATTTAGATTTAGTATCAAGAGGACCAGAATCCTCAATTTCTAATGCAATTAGGACTTCTTTAAGTAAAGAACGAATACATTTCATTTTAAATAAATATGAAGATTTATCAGCATCAACCTCTGAGACAGAATCCTCTGAACCAGAAGAACCATTAACAGAATCAGAATGATGATGTTCATTTAAAAATTCATCTGAAAAATGAGAAGTTTTAAAAGACTTTTTACATTTACTAGAAGGAGGAATAACAGACATAGCCTTCTTAATGGATTTAGAAACAAAATCTCTTATGTTATCAGGAACACTCTGAGTATTAGATGTTGACAGAACAGCAACAGGTAATGTAACAGTACTAAAGGAAATATTATCTGCATTAACAGTTTGTCATGACAACCAGTACAAACAACAGCTGGAGGAACAGATACCATAAGTTTACAGCAGATACACTTAGCTTTGGTAGCTCCAGCCCCAGGCAGCGATTTTCCAGAAGTATCTTCTGACTCAGTTTCAACGTGGGACATCTTGCAATATGTAATAGAAAAAACAACATATAAAGCAAAATTGATCAAATTCCTCAAAATGACAGTGAACAAGCTTCTAGCAACCAGAAGCAATAAAAAATGAGACTTAAATAATGTGGAGACAATAGTGACGCCCATATTTTTTTAGCGCCAAAAATGACGCCCACATTATTTGGCGCCTAAATGCTTTTGGCGCCAAAAATGACGCCACGTCCGGAACGCCGACACTTTTGGCGCAAAAGAACGTCAAAAATGACGCAACTTCCGGCGACACGTATGACGCCGGAAACAGAAAAAAAAATTTTGCGCCAAAAAAGTCCGCGCCAAGAATGACGCAATAAAATGAAGCATTTTCAGCCCCCGCGAGCCTAACAGCCCACAGGGAAAAAGTCAAATTTTTAAGGTAAGAAAAAAATGATTTATTCATATGCATTATCCCAAATATGAAACTGACTGTCTGAAATAAGGAATGTTGAACATCCTGAGTCAAGGCAAATAAATGTTTGAATACATATATTTAGAACTTTATAAAAAACATAATTTATGTAAGAACTTACCTGATAAATTCATTTCTTTCATATTAGCAAGAGTCCATGAGCTAGTGACGTATGGGATATACATTCCTACCAGGAGGGGCAAAGTTTCCCAAACCTCAAAATGCCTATAAATACACCCCTCACCACACCCACAAATCAGTTTAACGAATAGCCAAGAAGTGGGGTGATAAGAAAAAAGTGCGAAAGCATAAAAAATAAGGAATTGGAATAATTGTGCTTTATACAAAAAAAATCATAACCACCACAAAAAAGGGTGGGCCTCATGGACTCTTGCTAATATGAAAGAAATGAATTTATCAGGTAAGTTCTTACATAAATTATGTTTTCTTTCATGTAATTAGCAAGAGTCCATGAGCTAGTGACGTATGGGATAATGACTATCCAAGATGTGGATCTTTCCACGCAAGAGTCACTAGAGAGGGAGGGATAAAATAAAGACAGCCAATTCCGCTGAAAAATAATCCACACCCAAAATAAAGATTAAATGAAAAAACTGAAATTATAAGCAGAAGATTCAAACTGAAACAGCTGCCTGAAGTACTTTTCTACCAAAAACAGCTTCAGAAGAAGAAAACACATCAAAATGGTAGAATTTAGTAAAAGTATGCAAAGAAGACCAAGTTGCTGCTTTGCAAATCTGATCAACCGAAGCTTCATTCCTAAACGCCCAGGAAGTAGAAACTGACCTAGTAGAATGAGCTGTAATCCTCTGAGGCGGAGTTTTACCCGACTCAACATAGGCATGATGAATTAAAGATTTCAACCAAGATGCCAAAGAAATGGCAGAAGCTTTCTGGCCTTTTCTAGAACCGGAAAAGATGACAAATAGACTACAAGTCTTTTGGAAAGTCTTAGTAGCTTCAACATAATATTTCAAAGCTCTAACAACATCCAAAGAATGCAATGATTTCTCCTTAGAATTCTTAGGATTAGGGCATAATGAAGGAACTACAATTTCTCTACTAATGTTGTTGGAATTCACAACCTTAGGTAAAAATTTAAAAGAAGTTCGCAACACCGCCTTATCCTGATGAAAAATCAGAAAAGGAGACTCACAAGAAAGAGCAGACAATTCAGAGACTCTTCTGGCAGAAGAGATGGCCAAAAGGAACAAAACTTTCCAAGAAAGTAATTTAATGTCCAATGAATGCATAGGTTCAAACGGAGGAGCTTGAAGAGCCCCCAGAACCAAATTCAAACTCCAAGGAGGAGAAATTGACTTAATGACAGGTTTTATACGAACCAAGGCTTGTACAAAACAATGAATATCAGGAAGATTAGCAATCTTTCTGTAAAAAAGAACAGAAAGAGCAGAGATTTGACCTTTCAAGGAACTTGCGGACAAACCTTTATCTAAACCATCCTGAAGAAACTGTAAAATTCTCGGAATTCTAAAAGAATGCCAGGAAAAATGATGAGAAAGACACCAAGAAATATAAGTCTTCCAGACTCTATAATATATCTCTCTAGATACAGATTTACGAGCCTGTAACATAGTATTAATCACGGAGTCAGAGAAACCTCTTTGACCAAGAATCAAGCGTTCAATCTCCATACCTTTAAATTTAAGGATTTGAGATCCTGATGGAAAAAAGGACCTTGCGACAGAAGGTCTGGTCTTAACGGAAGAGTCCACGGTTGGCAAGAGGCCATCCGGACAAGATCCGCATACCAAAACCTGTGAGGCCATGCTGGAGCTACCAGCAGAACAAACGAGCATTCCTTCAGAATCTTGGAGATTACTTTTGGAAGAAGAACTAGAGGCGGAAAGATATAGGCAGGATGATACTTCCAAGGAAGTGATAATGCATCCACTGCCTCCGCCTGAGGATCTCAGGATCTGGACAGATACCTGGGAAGTTTCTTGTTTAGATGAGAAGCCATCAGATCTATTTCTGGAAGTTCCCACATTTGAACAATCTGAAGAAATACCTCTGGGTGAAGAGACCATTCGCCCGGATGCAACGTTTGGCGACTGAGATAATCCGCTTCCCAATTGTCTATTCCTGGAATATGAACCGCAGAGATTAGACAGGAGCTGGATTCCGCCCAAACTAGAATTCAAGATACTTCTTTCATAGCCAGAGGACTGTGAGTCCCTCCTTGATGATTGATGTATGCCACAGTTGTGACATTGTCTGTCTGAAAACAAATGAACGATTCTCTCTTCAGAAGAGGCCAAGACTGAAGAGCTCTGAAAATTGCACGGAGTTCCAAAATATTGATCGGTAATCTCACCTCCTGAGATTCCCAAACCCCTTGTGCTGTCAGAGACCCCCACACAGCTCCCCAACGTGTAAGACTTGCATCTGTTGAAATTACAGTCCAGGTCGGAAGAACAAAAGAAGCCCCCTAAACTAAACGATGGTGATCTGTCCACCACGTCAGAGAGTGTCGTACAATCGGTTTTAAAGATATTAATTGAGATATCTTTGTATAATCCCTGCACCACTGGTTCAGCATACAGAGCTGAAGAGGCCGCATGTGAAAACGAGCAAAGGGGATCGCGTCCGATGCCGCAGTCATAAGACCTAGAATTTCCATGCATAAGGCTACCGAAGGGAAAGATTGTGACTGAAGGTTTCGACAAGCTGATATCAACTTTAGATGTCTCATGTCTATCAAAGATAGAGTCATGGATACTGAATCTATCTGAAAACCTAAAAAGGTTACCTAAGTCTGAGGAATCAATTAACTTTTTGGTAAATTGATCCTCCAACCATGTTGTTGAAGAAACAACACAAGTCGATTCGAATGAGATTCTGCTAAATATGATGACTGAGCAAGTACCAAGATATCGTCCAAATAAGGAATACCACAATACCCTGTTCTCTGATTACAGACAGAAGGGCACCAAGAACCTTCGTAAAAAATTCTTGGAGCTGTAGCTAGGCCAAACGGCAGAGCCACAAACTGGTAATGCTTGTCTAGGAAAGAGAATCTCAGAAACTGATAGTGATCTGGATGAATCGGAATATGCAGATATGCATCCTGTAAATCTATAGTAGACATATAATGCCCTTGTTGAACAAAAGGCAGGATAGTCCTTACAGTTACCATTTTGAATGTTGGTATCCTTACATAACGATTCAATATTTTTAGATCCAGAACTGGTCTGAAGGAATTTTCCTTCTTTGGTACAATGAAGAGATTTGAATAAAACCCCAGTCCCTGTTCCAGAACTGGAACTGGCAAAATTACTCCAGTCAACTCTAGATCTGAAACACATTTCAGAAATGCTTGAGCCTTCGCTGGGTTTACTGGGACACGGGAAAGAAAAAATCTCTTTGCAGGAGGCCTTATCTTGAAGCCAATTCTGTACCCTTCTGAAAAAATGTTCTGAATCCAAAGATTGTGAACGGAATTTATCCAAATTTCTTAGAAAAAACGTAATCTGCCCCCTACCAGCTGAGCTGGAATGAGGGCCACACCTTCATGTGGACTTAGGAGCTGGCTTTGATTTTCTAAAAGGCTTGGATTTATTCCAGACTGGAGATGGTTTCCAAACTGATACCGCTCCTGAGGATGAAGGATCAGGTTTTTGTTCCTTGTTGTGACAAAAGGAACGAAAACGATCATTACCCTGGAAAGAAAGGGAAAGCAGAGTAGACTTAGAAGATATAACAGCATTCCAAGTCTTAAGCCATAAAGCTCTTCTAGCTAAAATAGCTAGATACATATACCTGACATCAACTCTAATGATATCAAAGATGGCATTACAAATAAAATTATTAGCATGTTGAAGAATAAAAATGCTATGAGAATTATGATCTGTTACTTGTTGCGCTAAAGCTTCTAACCAAAAGATGAAGCTGCAGCAACATCCGCTAAAGATATAGCAGGTCTAAGAAGATTACCTGAACACAAGTAAGCTTTTCTTAGAAAGGATTCAATTTTCCTATCTAAAGGATCCTTAAGGAAGTACCATCTGCCGTAGGAATAGTACGCTTAACAAGAGTAGAGACAGCCCCATCAACTTTAGGGATTTTGTCCCAAAACTCTAATCTGTCAGATGGCACAGGATATAATTGCTTAAAACGTTTAGAAGGAGTAAATGAATTACCCAAATTATTCCATTCCCTGGAAATTACTTCAGAAATAGCACTAGGGACAGGAAAAACTTCTGGAATAACTACAGGAGATTTAAAAACCTTATCTAAACGTTTAGATTTAGTATCAAGAGGACCAGAATCCTCAATTTCTAATGCAATTAGGACTTCTTTAAGTAAAGAACGAATAAATTTCATTTTAAATAAATATGAAGATTTATCAGCATCAACCTCTGAGACAGAATCCTCTGAACCAGAAGAACCATTATCAGAATCAGAATGATGATGTTCATTTAAAAATTCATCTGAAAATGAGAAGTTTTAAAAGACTTTTTACATTTACTAGGAGGAGGAATAACAGACATAGCCTTCTTAATGGATTTAAAAACAAAATCTCTTATGTTATCAGGAACACTCTGAGTATTAGATGTTGACAGAACAGCAACAGGTAATGTAAGAGTACTTAAAGGAAATATTATCTGCATAAACAGTTTGTCATGACAAAACAGTACAAACAACAGCTGGAGGAACAGATACCATAAGTTTACAGTAGATAAACTTAGCTTTGGTAGCTCCAGCCCCAGGCAGGGATATTCCAGAAGTATCTTCTGACTCAGCTTCAACGTGGGACATCTTGCAATATGTAATAGAAAAAACAACATATAAAGCAAAATTGATCAAATTCCTTAAATGACAGTTTCAGGAATGGGAAAAAAATGCCAGTGAATAAGCTTCTAGCAACCAGAAGCAAAAAATCAATGAGACTTAAATAATGTGGAGACAAAAGTGACGGCCATATTTTTTCGCGCCAAAAAAGACGCCCACATTATTTGGCGCCTAAATGCTTTTGGCGCCAAAAATGATGCCACATCCGGAACGCCGACACTTTTGGCGCAAAAGAACGTCAAAAATGACGCAACTTCCGGCGACACGTATGACGCCGGAAACAGAAAATAATTTTTGCGCCAAAAAAGCCTGCGCCAAAAATGATGCAATAAAATGAAGCATTTTCAGCCCCCGCGAGCCTAACAGCCCACAGGGAAAGTCAAATTTTTAAGGTAAGAAAAAAATGAATTATTCATATGCATTATCCCAAATATGAAACTGATTGTCTGAAATAAGGAATGTTGAACATCCTGAGTCAAGGCAAATAAATGTTTGAATACATATATTTAGAACTTTATATAAAAAGTGCCCAACCATAGCTTAGAGTGTCACAGAAAATAAGACTTACTTACCCCAGGACACTCATCTACATGTAGTAGAAAGCCAAACCAGTACTGAAACGAGAATCAGTAGAGGAAATGGTATATATAAGAGTATATCGTCGATCTGAAAAGGGAGGTAAGAGATGAATCTCTACGACCGATAACAGAGAACCTATGAAATAGACCCCGTAGAAGGAGATCACTGCATTCAAATAGGCAATACTCTCCTCACATCCCTCTGACATTCACTGCACGCTGAGAGGAAAACCGGGCTCCAACCTGCTGCGGAGCGCATATCAACGTAGAATCTAGCACAAACTTACTTCACCACCTCCATAGGAGGCAAAGTTTGTAAAACTGATTTGTGGGTGTGGTGAGGGGTGTATTTATAGGCATTTTGAGGTTTGGGAAACTTTGCCCCTCCTGGTAGGAATGTATATCCCATACGTCACTAGCTCATGGACTCTTGCTAATTACATGAAAGAAAAGTGCCCAACCATAGCTTAGAGTGTCACAGAAAATAAGATTTACTTACCCCAGGACACTCATCTACATGTTGTAGAAAGCCAAACCAGTACTGAAACGAAAATCAGCAGAGGTAATGGTATATAAATAAGAGTATATCGTCGATCTGAAAAGGGAGGTAAGAGATGAATCTCTACGACCGATAACAGAGAACCTATGAAATAGACCCCGTAGAAGGAGATCATTGAATTCAAATAGGCAATACTCTCCTCACATCCCTCTGACATTCACTGCACGCTGAGAGGAAAACCGGGCTCCAACCTGCTGCGGAGCGCATATCAACGTAGAATCTAGCACAAACTTACTTCACCACCTCCATAGGAGGCAAAGTTTGTAAAAACTGATTTGTGGGTGTGGTGAGGGGTGTATTTATAGGCATTTTGAGGTTTGGGAAACTTTGCCCCTCCTGGTAGGAATGTATATCCCATACGTCAATAGCTCATGGACTCTTGCTAATTACATGAAAGAAATCTAGATCACTATTCAAGTTACAGGATGGTTTGTTAATTAGAACCTCCAAAACTGGCATTCAGCAATGGGTAGTACCCACCAAGTTCAGAGGTCTAATGCTTCAACATGCCCATGATGCTCCCACATTTGGTCATCGTGGTGCCAAACTCACGTATGAAATATTACGTGATTATGCTTTTTGGCCACACATGTTGAACGATGTTCAAACCTACTGTCAAGGGTGTCTAATCTGGTAATGCCATGGTCAGATATACAAATTGATTTTATTGGTCCAGTAACTAGATCATCAAGAGGTAACAAATACATGTTAACCATGATGGGTAGAGTGCATCAGTGCACCTAACAATAGTGCTGAAACATGTGCAGCGTTGCTCATCAGCCACGTATTCTCCAGATTTGGTTTACCCCAAAGAATCGAATCAGATCGGGGAACCCACTTCACTAGCGAAGTGATGACAAAAATGTGGAAAATACTAGGGGTAAAAAGAAAGCTCCATATTGCTTATAGAGCTGCCTCAAGTGGTGGTGTAGAGCGTTACAACCAGTCCATTGTTAAAATCCTCAAAACATTTGTGAGTGAAACGGGTAACGACTGGGATGTAAAACTACCTCTAGTCCTAATAGCATTAAGAGCAACTCCAAGTAGTGCTACCAAGATGCCACCTTTTGAACTGATGACTGGTAGAAGAATGGTTCTACCTCAGCATCTGCTATACCGTACATCAGACCAAAATTTGATAAACGCTGCCAATACACATCAATATGTGGAGAACCTAAGAAAGCACCTGCAATATGCCTTTGCATTTGCTCAAAGGAACTTGGAAAGAGGCGCAACTGCCACTAAAACCTATTATGATCTCAAAATGTCCAAAAAGGAATATGAAATAAATGATAAAGTTTATCTTTATAACTTTGGAAGAGATCAGGTTAGGGAAAAGAAATTTCTTCCCTCATGGAAAGGTCATTTTGTCGTTACTGACAAAATATCTCCGGTGGCCTATAAAATAAGGATCCCCAAAAATGAAAGTTTCATAGATAAATGGGTCCATATCAATCAATTGCGAGCATGTCATCCTAGGTTCCAACTACAAGTCATAGAGGGAGAATGAAGTGTCATATCCCCAAATGAAATAAAGACAATGTAGCTTAAAGATGCCTAACTGATAAACATGAAGGCTCAAAAATGACGGACTCTCTGCATAAGAGACTGTCTATAATGCATGCAATCAACATCCTCACCAAATACCATTGACTTTGAGCCAATTTAAATACATGTGTCCTACATCTATTTAAAATTGGAAGGGGGATTTATGTCAAGGTATATGTAAGATTAATAAATATATATATTTTAATCATATATTTCAAGGTTAATAAATATATATATTTAATAAGATATTTGGCTGGTCAGTAGAAAATGATTCATTTCATTTAAAAAAAAAAAAAAACTGACTTCAATCATGTTTAGTTCTCCCCCACTCATGATGCAAAAGTTAAAAGGGCATAGAAGTGTGAACAATAGAGCATTTGGTTTAATTAAAATTTAACAACCATTTCAGGAGACCATATGTGTGACTGCCTGGAATTGTGAGATAAAATCTCTTACCCCTCATAATGTTGCCTAAAAGTCTGACTCAGGCGACATATCTTGCGAGAAAGTAAACCTGTGCATTTCAAATGCAAATAAACCCTGCTGTGTGGCTCTAACTCTTATATACACGTAATGAAGACATGATGTCTGGGTTAGGATAACACACAGTGAAAGCACATGGCTTACATTGTAATTTCAAATCTCACTGTTCCAAACAATTGTATTTAGATTTATAGTAAAATACACTTCTAGGAAATATATGTTTTAATGGATATGAGACTGTCTATTTATGTGATATTAAAGGATTACTTTCCGTTATAATTTTTAAGCTAAACAACTAACATATTAAAGTTAATAAACATTAATTAAAACCTACTGACCTATATTTTCTCCAAAACGAAGTTTCATAACGTTCTAAAAGTTATATCTTTTATTCGCCGATGATGTCACGTTATCCTGCCCACTATTTTCAGCACTGCATTTTCAAAATACTTAAACCAATAACTTTGTGTTTAAAGCGCCGTTTTGAAACCTAGGTATTGTAAACGGATTGGTACAGAGCAAAGGATACCCACGGAGTGGGTTTGGAAAACAATTAAATTTGCAGACAAGATTTCTGATATACGGTAGAGATATGTTAATGAAATGCTATTGATAAAAAGCGTATTTGGGGTAGTTAGTAAGTAACAGGCATAGAAAATATTTACTTACAGTGGCCCTTTAAATATTAACACTTGAATATATATATATGTGGGAGATGAATTAAAATGTTGTAATAAATTAAAATGCAATTGCAATAAACCCATTGTTAAAAGACAGCAGAGAAATTAATATGTGTGTGTGTATATATATATATATATATATATATACACACACACATGTACATATATTCAGACAACATATATTAAATAAATAATTGCTATATTCGAATAATAACTACATCAACAATATTGCAAATAGACATATGAATGCTTGAATCATTTCTAACAATTATTTCCCTTTCTATTTGCAGGCATCAATTCATATATGCAGAAATTGTAAAATGTGAAGCATGCTGTATTTACATGAATACAATGTCAGGATTTAAATATTATCAATCTTGAATAGGTAGCCGTATAAATTGCTTTAATATAATGGTGTTTGGTATAGAAATGATCAGAAAATTCATAAGATACTACCCTATCTAAAATTAATATTGTGAGTGATTGATGCAGGAAGTTATGATCAAATGAATAGCCATTTCATAGAAATACTGAATTGTTTTAAAAATGTTGGTTAGGTGAATCTGTTTTGTGTTTGTCATGCTGCCACCAGAGGGCCAAAATCCAGTAGGACAGTTAAGGGAATTAACTGTTCAAAAGATGCATTTCCATGGTGAACATGCTCAGCTCCATTAAGGGCCAATCCGATTAGATATTCCAGATATCCAATCCGAGACAAGCTTCCGTTTTGGGCGTTTCCAATCTAACCAATGATGGGTAATGATCAAAAAAAGGGGAGGGGTGAGATCAGATGATTTAACAAGCATAGAGGCTGCAAGGAGGCTGCTGGCTATCCCTGAAGGAAAATAACTGCGATAGTTATTACAAAGCAAACGGCTATCTATATACTCCATATGCAGATATCCCCAATTTTGGTATTCTATGGTTAGATCATTCCTGTTAAGAGATATTGGATATCGGTTGGTGTTCATCTTGGTAATGTATTAAAAGATTGCTGTAGTAAATAGATTTAAAGGGAGCAGTCTGTATTTTTGCTTATATACATAGCCCTGTGTAGGATAAATCTTATTTTTTGTATGCTAAATAATTCATTAGTGCAAAATATAGAATATATGTACTTTAGTATCCAAATTAGAATTGTATTAGAACCAAATTTTATCTAAATAGCTGAGTATAGATATATTGACCTATTGTTTAATTTAAGCACTGTTTAGAATTGAGCCAGTCTGAATGTTTAGTGGTTTATATTTAGCCTCATTGTGTTAAAGGGCCACTGTAAGTAAATATTTTCTATGCCTGTTACTAACTACCCCAAATACGCTTTTTATCAATAGCATTTCATTAACATATCTCTACCGTATATCAGAAATCTTGTGTGCAAATTTAATTGTTTTCCAAACCCACTCCGTGGGTATCCTTTGCTCTGTACCAATCCGTTTACAATACCTAGTTTTCAAAATGGCGCTTTAAACACAAAGTTATTGGTTTAAGTATTTTGAACAAAAGAGGAAGCGGAGCACTGAGTAAAATAAAAAGTTCTCTTTATTAAAGCAATGTTTAAAAAAACGAAAAATGAAAACTACAAGGAGTCAAAGGGTGCTATTCCTTGCAATGGGTTCAGCTCAAGCAGCTGTTTGAGCTGAACCCATTGCAAGGAATAGCACCCTTTGACTCCTTGTAGTTTTCATTTTTCGTTTTTTTAAACATTGCTTTAATAAAGAGAACTTTTTATTTTACTCAGTGCTCCGCTTCCTCTTTTGTTCTGTTTCTGTGACCTACCAGCGTGAGCACTGAGAGAGGAGACTGCTCCTCGCACTATCCCTAACTTCCACACTGCTGAACAGACCCTGCAGCTGAGCTTCCCCTATCCGCAAGAGGATTGGTTGAGATCGATTTTACTCCAATCAGGAGGGAGCGTCTGAACAGAGGACGTCTACCAACCAATCACCGCAAAGGAAAAATACAGGGAAGTGTTAGGTGGTTCCCGCCCCCCTACCTCCAGAAACGTCTGATGAGGGAGTACAGGCACCAACAGCGGACGCAGTTTGAAAGCCACACCGGACAGGCTGAAGGAGAAGAGCTACCGGCACACCGCGCATACCGCTTACAGGTTTCAGTGATCCTGCCCCCAGGACCGGATGTAACAGAGGTGAGAGGAGGGGGTCATAATTCCACCACTAACGACTGTTTGGTTATATTTCTACCGATTGGGTCTGTGAAGTTTCTGCTTACTACAGTGACTATAGCTCCTTTTTAACTCTCGACACACCGTACAGGGACATCCTCCTTTTAAGTATTTTGAACATGCAGTGCTGAAAATAGTGGGCAGGATAACGTGACATCATCGGCGAATAAAAGATATAACTTTTAGAACGTTATGAAACTTCGTTTTAGAGAAAATATAGGTCAGTAGGTTTTAATTAATGTTTATTAACTTTAATATGTTAGTTGTTTAGCTTAAAAATTATAACAGAAAGTAATCCTTTAACTGAATGAAATTCAATTGCGAGTAAGGCTGGTTTTAAAAGGTAAACATTTTATGAATTTGGCATAGCATATTTTAAAAAGTTCTGTTTAAACGCATATAATATTGACTCTTATTCTGATTCTTACAAATATATATATTTCAATGTGCTCATAAATATTTACTAATAAAAAAATAATTCAGGTATTTATATTAATTTTATTGTCTTAGCAAATGTATATTTGATTGTGGGTTTTAGTTTAAAGAAAGATTGTTAAATATATCAGTTATAACCCGGCCATATATTAACATATTATTTGGAGAGTAAATGCTACGATTCTTATAAATATACTGACAATCTGACCACTTATTATTAGTATTAGTAGTATATACTATCTACTGATTTATATAGACCTATAACATTGTTTTTAATTAGAATTGATCCCTACATTATTAGTTATCCTTTAGCGCCCCCTAAGGTTGGACAGCTAGGTGTTATCAACAGTTTAACATCAGAGGAGGGAACCCATGAACGCTCCTCCGGACCGTAGCCCCTCCAGTGAACCAGTTACTGTACGTGGCCCCTGGACATACGAAAGTCAATAATGCTGCTGACCTCATACTCCTCATGGTTGTCAACAAAGATAGGGCGGGGACGAGGCAACACAGTGGTAAACCGATTACAAACCAATGGTTTCAAGAGGGAGACATGAAAAACATTGGAGATAGGCATTGCAGGAGGAAGGTCAAGAGCGTAGGCCACAGGATTGACCCGTCGGAGTATTCGAAAAGGACCAACATAACGAGGAGACAGTTTATTGAAAGTCACACGAAGGTTCAAGTTGCGGGAGGACAGCCAAACTCTTTCACCAACCTGGTAGGAAGGCGCGGGCAGACACCTACGATCAGCCTGGAACTTTTGGCACTGCATAGAACGATGAAGGCAATCCTGAATCTGCACCCACGTGGAACGGAGTTGCCGGAGATGCTACTCCAAAGCCGGAATACCCTGAAACATGAATGAATCGGGCAACAAAGATGGTTGAAACCCATAATTCGCCATGAACGGGGATAACTTGGCGGAAGCATTAATAGCACTATTATGAGCAAACTCTGCCCAAGGTAACAGTTCAGACCAATTATTGTGGTGATCTGAGACATAGCAATGGAGGAACTGTTCCAGAGCTTGATTAGACCGTTCCGCAGCCCCATTGGATTGAGGGTGATATGCCGAGAAGGAAAGCTGGATCCCCATTTGAGCACAAAAGGAACGCCAAAATCTGGAGACAAACTGGCTACCCTGGTCCGACACTATCTCCTTGGGTAACCCATGTAAACAGAAGACCTCCCAGGCAAAAACATAATTTATGCTTACCTGATAAATTTATTTCTCTTGTAGTGTGTTCAGTCCACGGGTCATCTATTA
Organism: Bombina bombina; assembly: GCF_027579735.1. Lineage (NCBI taxonomy): Eukaryota > Metazoa > Chordata > Amphibia > Anura > Bombinatoridae > Bombina > Bombina bombina. The sequence goes on from NC_069501.1 coordinate 603,576,634, forward strand.
CTTATGGGATATATTCTCCTTCCCAACAGGAAGTTGCAAGAGGATCACCCAAGCAGAGCTGCTATATAGCTCCTCCCCTCACATGTCATATCCAGTCATTCGACCGAAACAAGACGAGAAAGGAGAAACTATAGGGTGCAGTGGTGACTGGAGTTATAATTTAAAATTTAGAACCTGCCTCAAAAAGACAGGGCGGGCCATGGACTGAACACACTACAAGAGAAATAAATTTATCAGGTAAGCATAAATTATGTTTTCTCTTGTTAAGTGTGTTCAGTCCACGGGTCATCCATTACTTATGGGATACCAATACCAAAGCTAAAGTACACGGATGATGGGAGGGACAAGGCAGGAACATTAAACAGAAGGAACCACTGCCTGTAGAACCTTTCTCCCAAAAACAGCCTCCGAAGAAGCAAAAGTGTCAAATTTGTAAAATTTGGAAAAAGTATGAAGTGAAGACCAAGTTGCAGCCTTGCAAATCTGTTCAACAGAGGCCTCATTCTTAAAGGCCCAGGTGGAAGCCACAGCTCTAGTTGAATGAGCTGTAATTTTTTCAGGAGGCTGCTGTCCAGCAGTCTCATAGGCTAAGCGTATTATGCTACGAAGCCAAAAAGAGAGAGAGGTAGCCGAAGCCTTTTGACCTCTCCTCTGTCCAGAGTAAACGACAAACAGAGAAGAAGTTTGTCGAAAATCTTTAGTTGCCTGTAAGTAGAACTTCAGGGCACGGACCACGTCTAGATTATGCAAAAGACGTTACTTCTTTGAAGAAGGGTTAGGACATAACGATGGAACAACAATCTCTTGATTTATATTTTTGTTAGAAACAACCTTAGGTAAAAACCCAGGTTTAGTACGCAGGACTACCTTGTCTGAATGAAAGATCAGATAAGGAGAATCACAATGTAAGGCAGATAACTCAGAGACTCTTCGAGCCGAGGAAATAGCCATCAAAAACAGAACTTTCCAAGATAAAAGCTTAATATCAATGGAATGAAGGGGTTCAAACGGAACACCCTGAAGAACTTTAAGAACCAAGTTTAAGCTCCACGGAGAAGCAACAGTTTTAAACACAGGCTTAATCCTGGCCAAAGCCTGACAAAAAGCCTGGACGTCTGGATTCTCTGCCAGACGCTTGTGTAAAAGAATAGACAGAGCAGAAATCTGTCCCTTTAGTGAACTAGCGGATAAGCCCTTTTCTAAACCCTCTTGTAGAAAAGCCAATATCCTAGGAATCCTAACCTTACTCCATGAGTAACTCTTGGATTCACACCAATATAAATATTTACGCCATATCTTATGGTAAATTTTTCTGGCAACCGGTTTCCGAGCCTGTATCAATGTATCAATAACCGAATCCGAAAACCCACGCTTTGATAGAATCAAGCGTTCAATCTCCAAGCAGTCAGCCTCAGAGAAATTAGGTTTGGATGGTTGAAAGGACCCTGAATTAGAAGGTCCTGCCTCAGAGGTAGAGACCATGGTGGACAGGACGACATGTCCACTAGGTCTGCATACCAGGTCCTGCGTGGCCACGCAGGCGCTATCAGAATAACAGATGCTCTCTCCTGTTTGATCCTGGCAATCAGTCGAGGTAGCAACGGAAAAGGTGGAAACACATAAGCTATGTTGAAAACCCAAGGGGCTGCAAGTGCATCTACCAGCACCGCTCCTGGGTCCCTGGACCTGGATCCGTAACGAGGAAGCTTGGCGTTCTGGCGAGATGCCATAAGATCCAGATCCGGATTGCCCCAACGACGAATCAGTTGAGCAAATACCTCCGGGTGTAGTTCCCACTCCCCCGGATGAAAAGTCTGGCGACTTAGAAAATCCGCTTCCCAGTTCTCCACACCTGGGATATAGATCGCTGACAGGTGGCAAGAGTGTGACTCTGCCCAGCGAACTATCTTCGAGACTTCCAACATCGCTAGGGAAATCCTGGTTCCCCCTTGATGATTGATGTAAGCCACAGTCGTGATGTTGTCCGACTGAAACCTGATGAACCTCAGTGTTGCTAACTGAGGCCAAGCTAGAAGAGCATTGAATATTGCTTCTAATTCTTAATTCTAGAATGTTGATTGGTAGGAGTTTCTCCTCCTGAGTCCACAATCCCTGAGCCTTCAGGGAGTTCCAGACTGCTCCCCAGCCTAGAAGGCTGGCATCTGTTGTTACAATCGTCCAATCTGGTCTGCAAAAGGTCATTCCTTCGGACAGATGAACCCGTGACAACCACCAGAGAAGAGAATCTCTGGTCTCCTGGTCCAGATTTAGCAAAGGGGACAGATCTGAGTAATCCCCGTTCCACTGACTTAGCATGCATAGTTGCAGCGGTCTGAGATGCAGGCGCGCAAATGGCACTATGTCCATTGCCGCGACCATCAAGCCGATTACTTCCATACACTGAGCTACTGATGGGCTTGGAATGGAGTGAAGGGCACGGCAGCATTGAGAATCTTTGATAACCTGGACTCCGTCAGGTAAATCTTCATCTCTACATAATCTATAAGAGTCCCTAGAAAAGGAACCCTTGTGAGCGGCAACAGAGAACTCTTTTCCACGTTCACTTTCCACCCATGCGACCTCAGAAATGCTAGAACTATCTCTGTATGAGACTTTGCATTTTGAAAACTTGACGCTCGAATCAGAATGTCGTCTACGTACGGAGCCACCGCTATGCCTCGTGGTCTTAGTACCGCCAGAAGTGAGCCCAGAACCTTTGTAAAAATTCTCGGGGCCGTAGCTAACCCGAAGGGAAGAGCTACAAACTGGTAATGCCTGTCTAGAAAGGCAAATCTTAGGTACCGATAATGATCTTTGTGAATCGGTATGTGAAGGTAGGCATCCTTTAAGTCCACTGTGGTCATATATTGACCCTCTTGGATCATGGGCAGGATGGTCCGAATGGTTTCCATCTTGAACGATGGAACATTTAGGAATTTGTTTAAGATTTTTAAGTCTAAGATTGGTCTGAAGATTCCCTCTTTTTTGGGAACCACAAATAGATTTGAGTAAAACCCTTGTCCTCGTTCCGTTCGCGGAACTGGGTGGATCACTCCCATCACTAAGAGGTCTTGTACACATTGTAGAAATGCCTCTTTCTTTACTAGGTTTGTTGATAACCTTGACAGATGAAACCTCCCTTGTGGAGGAGAAGTTTTGAAATCCAGAAGGTATCCCTGAGATATAATCTCCAACGTCCAGGGATCCTGTACATCTCTTGCCCAGGCCTGGGCGAAGAGAGAAAGTCTGCCCCCCACTAGATTCGTCTCCGGAGAGGGGGCCCTGTCTTCATGCTGTCTTAGGGGCGGAAGTAGGCTTTCTGGCCTGCTTGCCCTTGTTCCATGACTGGTTGCCTTTCCAACCCTGTCTGTAACGAGCAGTAGTTCCTTCCTGTTTTGGAGCAGAGGAAGTTGATGCTGCTCCTGACTTGAAGTTACGAAAGGCACGAAAATTAGACTGTTTGGCCTTTGATTTGGCCCTGTCCTGAGGAAGGGTGTGGCTCTTACCTCCCGTAATGTCAGCAATAATTTCCTTCAAGCCGGGCCCGAACAAGGTCTGCCCTTTGAAAGGAATGTTAAGTAGTTTAGACTTAGAAGTTACATCTGCTGACCAGGATTTAAGCCATAACGCCCTGCGTGCCTGTATGGCGAATCCGGAATTTTTAGCCATAAGTTTGGTTAAATGCACTACGGCATCCGAAACAAACACATTAGCCAGTTTAAGCGTTCTAACTTTGCTCAAAGTCTCATCCAATGGTGCTGTGCGAATCACCTCTTCCAGAGACTCAAACCAGAATGCCGCTGCAGCCGTGACAGGCGCAATGCAAGCAAGAGGCTGCAATATAAAACCTTGTTGAACAAACATTTTCTTAAGGTAACCCTCTAATTTTGTATCCATTGGATCTGAGAAAGCACAGCTATCCTCCACCGGGATAGTGGTACGTTTGGCTAAAGTAGAAACTGCTCCCTCCACCTTAGGGACCGTCTGCCATAAGTCTCGTGTGGTGGCGTCTATAGGGAACATTTTTCTAAATATCGGAGGAGGGGAAAAGGGCACACCGGGTCTATCCCACTCCTTACTAATAATTTCTGTAAGCCTTTTTGGTATAGGAAAAACGTCAGTACACACCGGTACCGCATAGTATCTATCCAACCTACATAATTTCTCTGGGATTGCCACCGTGTCGCAATCATTCAGAGCCGCTAACACCTCCCCTAGTAACACGCGGAGGTTCTCAAGCTTAAATTTAAAAATTGAAATTTCTGAATCCGGTCTCCCCGGATCAGAACCGTCACCGACAGAATGAAGCTCACCGTCCTCATGTTCTGCAAATTGTGACGCAGTATCAGACATGGCTCTCGTGTCATCAGCGCGCTCTGTCCTTAACCCAGAGCTATCGCGCTTGCCTCTTAATTCGGGCATATTGTATAATACTTCTTTCATAACATTAGCCATATCATGTAAAGTGATTTGTAAGGGCCTTGATGTACTTGGCGCCTCAATCTTACGCACCTCCCGAGCGGGAGACGCAGGTACTGACACGTGAGGAGAGTTAGACGGCATAACTTCCCCCTCGTTGTTTGGTGATAATTTCTTTATCGGTACAGATTGACTTTTATTCAAAGTAATATCAATACAATTGGTACACATATTTCTATTGGGCTCCACATTGGCTTTTGAACATAATGAACAAGCAGATTCCTCTGTATCAGACATGTTTAAACAGACTAGCAATGAAGCTAGCAAGCTTGGAAATCACTTTCAATAAGTTTACAAGCAATATAAAAAACGCTGCAGCGCTTTTAAAAACACAGTTGAATAACAAAGAAAACTAATTCAGTTATAGTCAACAATTCTTAACGAGAAATGTATTAATTAGCAGAGGATTGCACCCATTAGCAAAAGGATGATTAACCCCTCAATACCCAAAAACGGATATCAAATTAAGATTTAACGCTTTTATCACAGTCAAACACACTGTCACAGATCTGCTGTGACTGATTACCTCCCTGAAAAACGAATTTTGAAGACCCCTGAGCTCTCTAGAGACGTCCTGAATCAAGGAGGAAGAAACAGGAAGACTGTGCTAGAATTTTAACTGCGCAACAAGGCGCTAAAACAAGGTCCCTCCCACTCATATTACAACAGTGGGAGACCTGATATAACGGTTTCTATGCAGAAAATACGTTAGCCATGTGGAAAAAAATCATGCCCAAAAAGATTTATCACCAAAGTACCTCACAAAACGAATAACATGCCAGTAAACGTTTTAAAAACAACATTTTGAATGTCATGCAAAGTTGTCACTAAGCCTGCTACCAGTCGCTTCCACTGCAGATAAGGCTTAAACATTATTTCAGTATTAACAGTATTTTCTCAGTCAAATTCTAGTCCCTAGAAAATATCTCAACTGCGCATACATTTATCAGCCTGATACCAGTCGCTACTACTGCATTTAAGGCTGTACTTACATCATATGGGTAACAGCAGTATTTTCTTAGTCAATTCCATTCCCAGAAAATAATGTACTGCACATACCTCATTTGCGGGGGACCCCGCATGCTATTCCCCTCTTTCTGAAGTTACCCTACTCCTCAGAATGTCGAGAACAGCCAGCGGATCTTAGTTACGTCTGCTAAGATCATAGAAAAACGCAGGCAGATTCTTCTCCAAATACTGCCTGAGATACAAAAAACGGCACACTCCGGTGTCATTTTAAAATAACAAACTTTTGATTGAAGAATAATTAAGTAAAAACTCCAACTCCTCTCGTGACCTCCTTCTTTGTTGAGGGTTGCAAGAGAATGACTGGATATGACATGTGAGGGGAGGAGTTATATAGCAGCTCTGCTTGGGTGATCCTCTTGCAACTTCCTGTTGGGAAGGAGAATATATCCCATAAGTAATGGATGACCCGTGGACTGAACACACTTAACAAGAGAAAATTGAAGCAAGCTCCTGAGCGGTAGGCAACTTCTTCAAGGGAATGCAATGTGACATTTTAGAAAAATGGTCAACCACCATAAGGATAACAGTATTGCCATTGGAGACAGGGAGCACGACAATGAATTTCATGGAAAGATGTGTCCAAGGACGCTCACCATTAGCAATAGGTTGAAGAAGACCCACAGGAAGACGTCGAGGAGTCTTATTCTGTGCACAAACTGAGCAGGAGGCAACATATGCATCAACATCAGAACGAAGAGCTGGCCACCAGAATTGTCGAGTGACAGACCAAATCATATGGTTCTTGCCAGGGTGACCTGCGGCTTTAGGATAGTGGTAAGTGTGCAAAATTTTAGTTCGAATATGCTCAGGAACAAAACACTTACCACTAGGTTTCTCAGGAGGTGTATTGGTTTGTGCAGCCAGGATCTCCTCCCCCAAGGGAGAAGTCAAATTAGTACGTATGGTACCCAAAATATGGTCAGGAGGTATAACTGGAGTAGGTGCAGACTCCTCCTTGGACAGAGGCGAAAATTATTGAGAGAGAGAATCAGCCCTAACATTCATACTACCAGGCAGGGAGGAGACCACATAATTAAACCGAGACAAAAATAACGCCCATCTGACCTGTCGGGGCGACAAACGTTTTGATTAAGATAGATAAGTTAAAATCTTGTGGTCAGTAAGAATGAGCACTGGCACACTAGTACCCTCGAGAAGATGCCTCCATTCCTTGAGTGCCAAAATTATGGCCAGTAATTCCCTGTCGCCAATTTCATAATTGCACTCCGCTGGAGACAATTTCTTAGAGAAGAAACCGCATGAATGCAAGGAACTGTCAGGCGTAGGACGTTGAGACAAGAGAACATCTACTCCAGTTTCAGATGCATCGACCTCAAGAACGAAAGCCAGGACAGGGTTAGGATGAGCCAGAACTGGAGCGGCAGCAAGAAAAATAATTTATGTAAGAATTTACCCGATAAATTCATTTCTTTCATATTGGCAAGAGTCCATGGGCTAGTGAAGTATGGGATATACAATCCTACCAGGAGGGGCAAAGTTTCACAAACCTCAAATTTCCTATAAACACACCCCTCACCACACCCACAATTCAGTTTAACGAATAGCCAAGTAGTGGGGTGATAAGAAAGGAGTAAAAAGCATCAACAAAGGAATTTGGAAATAATTATGCTTTATACAAAAAAAATCATAACCACCATAAAAAGGGTGGGCCTCATGGACTCTTGCCAATATGAAAGAAATGAATTTATCAGGTAAATTCTTACATAAATTATGTTTTTTTCATGTAATTGGCAAGAGTCCATGAGCTAGTGATGTAGAGGGAGGGATAAAAATAAAAAAACAAAATTTATGCTTACCTGATAAATGTATTTCTCTTGTGGTGTATCCAGTCCACTGATCATCCATTACTTGTGGGATATTCTCCTTCCCAACAGGAAGCTGCAAGAGGATCACCCACAGCAGAGCTGTCTATATAGCTCCTCCCCTAACTGCCCACCTCCAGTCATTCGACCGAAGACAAGTAAGAGAAAGGAGAAACTATAGGGTGCAGTGGTGACTGTAGTTTAAAAATAAAAAACACCTGCCTTAAAATGACAGAGCGGGCCGTGGACTGGATACACCACAAGAGAAATAAATTTATCAGGTAAGCATAAATTTTGTTTTCTCTTGTAAGGTGTATTCAGTCCACGGATCATCCATTACTTGTGGGATACCAATACCAAAGCTATAGGACACGGATGAAGGGAGGGACAATGCAGGCGCTTAAACGGAAGGCACCACTGCCTGTAAGACCTTTCTCCCAAAAATAGCCTCCGAAGAAGCAAAAGTATCAAATTTATAGAATTTAGAAAAAGTATGAAGCGAAGACCAAGTCGCCGCCTTACAAATCTGTTCAACAGAAGCCTCATTCTTAAAAGCCCATATGGAAGCTACCGCTCCCACATCTCTCTATGCTACTTCCATTGTCGAGAGCAGCAAGAGAATGACTGGAGGTGGGCAGTTAGGGGAGGAGCTATATAGACAGCTCTGCTGTGGGTGATCCTCTTACAGCTTCCTGTTGGGAAGGAGAATATCCCACAAGTAATGGATGATCCGTGGACTGGATACACCTTACAAGAGAAACAGCCATTTTCCGCTGAAAAAATAATCCACAACCCAAATTATAAATTTATTCTTAATGACAAGAAAAACTTAAAACATCAGCAGAAGAATCAAACTGAAACAGCTGCCTGAAGAACTTTTCTACCAAAAACTGCTTCTGAAGAAGCAAATACATCAAAACGGTAGAATTTAGTAAATGTATGCAAAGAGGACCAAGTTGCCGCTTTGCAAATCTGAGCAACTGAAGCTTCATTCTTAAAAGCCCACGAAGACTGATCTGGTAGAATGAGCTGTAATTCTCTGAGGCGGGGCCTGACCTGACTCCAAATAAGCTTGAAGAATCAAAAGCTTTAACCAAGAAGCCAAGGAAATAGCAGAAGCCTTCTGACCTTTCCTAGAACCAGAAAATATAACAAATAGACTAGAAGTCTTCCTGAAATCTTTAGTAGCTTCAACATAATATTTCAAAGCTCTCACCACATCCAAAGAATTCTTAGGATTAGGACACAAGGAAGGGACAACAATTTCTCTACTAATGTTGTTAGAATTCACAACCTTAGGTAAAAATTTAAATGAAGTCCGCAAAACCGCCTTATCGTGATGAAAAATCAGAAAAGGAGATTCACAAGAAAGAGCAGATAGCTCAGAAACTCTTCTAGCAGAAGAGATGGCCAAAAGAAACAACACTTTCCAAGAAAATAGTTTAATGTCCAAAGAATGCATAGGCTCAAATGGAGGAGCATGTAAAGCCCTCAAAACCAAATTAAGACTCCAAGGAGGAGAGATTGATTTAATTACAGGCTTGATACGAACCAAAGCCTGTACAAAACAGTGAATATCAGGAAGTTTAGCAATCTTTCTGTGAAATAAAACAGAAAGAGCAGAGATTTGTCCCTTCAAGGAACTTGCAGACAAACCCTTATCCAAATCATTCTAAAGAAACTGTAAAATTCTAGGAATTCTAAAAGAATGCCAAGAGAATTTATGAGAACACCATGAAATGTAAGTCTTCCAAACTCGATAATAAATCTTCCTAGAGACAGATTTACGAGCTTGTAACATAGTATTAATCACTGAGTCAGAGAAACCTCTATGACTTAGCACTATGCGTTCAATTTCCACACCTTCAAATTTAATGATTTGAGATCCTGATGGAAAAATGGACCTTGAGACAATAGGTCCGGCCTTAACAGAAGTGGCCAAGGTTTGCAACTGGACATCCAAACAAGATCCGCATACCAAAACCTGTGAGGCCATGCTGGAGCCACCAGCAACACAAACGATTGCTCCATGATGATTTTGGAGATCACTCTTGGAAGAAGAACTAGAGGCAGGAAAATATAAGCAGGTTGATAACACCAAGGAAGTGTCAACGCATCCACTGCTTCTGCCTGAAAATCCCTGGACCTGGACAGGTATCTGGGAAATTTCTTGTTTAGATGAGAGGCCATCAGATCTATCTCTGGAAGACCCCACATCTGAACAATCTGAGAAAACACATCTGGATGGAGGGACCACTCCCCCGGATGTAAAGTCTGACGGCTGAGATAATCCGCCTCCCAATTGTCTACACCTGGGATATGTACCGCAGAAATTAGACAGGAGCTGGATTCCGCCCAAACAAGTATCCGAGATACTTCTTTCATAGCTTGGGGACTGTGAGTCCCACCCTGATGATTGACATATGTTACTGTTGTGATATTGTCTGTCTGAAAACAAATGAATGGTTCTCTCTTCAACAGAGGCCAAAACTGAAGAGCTCAGAGAATTCTATTCTAAAATATTGATTGGTAATCTCGCCTATTGATATTTCCAAACCCCTTGTGCTGTCAGAGATCCCCAAACAGCTCTCCAACCTGAAAGACTCGCATCTGTTGTGATCACAGTCCAGGTAGGCCGAACAAAAGAAGCCCCTTGAACTAAACGCTGGTGATTTAACCACCACGTCAGAGAGTGTCGAACATTGGGATTTAAGGATATTAATTGTGATATCTTTGTATAATCCCTGCACCAATGATTCAGCATACAAAGCTGGAGAGGTCTCATGTGAAAACGAGCAAAGGGAATCGCGTCCGATGCTGCAGTCATGAGATCTAAAACTTCTATGCACATAGCCACTGAAGGGAATGACTGAGATTGAAGGTGCTGACAGGCTGCAACCAATTTTAAACGTCTCTTGTCTGTTAGAGACAGAGTCATGGACACTGAATCTATCTGGAAGCCTAAAAAGGTGACCCTTGTCCAAGGAATCAAGAAACTTTTTGGTAAATTGATCCTCCAACCATGTTTTCAAAGAAACAACACTAGTTGATTCGTGTGAGATTCTGCAGAACATAAAGACTGAGCTAGTACAAAGATATCATCCAAATAAGGAAACACCGCAATACCCTGCTCTCTTGTTACAAAGAGCAGGGCACCGAGAACCTTTGAAAAGATTCTTGGAGCTGTTGCTAGGCCAAATGGAAGAGCAACAAATTGATAATGCTTGTCTAGAAAAGAGAATCTCAGGAACTGATAATGATCTGGATGAATTGGAATATGAAGGTATGCATCCTGCAAGTCTATTGTAGACATATAATGCCCTTGCTGAACAAAAGGCAGAATAGTCCTTATAGTCAGCATCTTGAAAGTTGGTACTCTTACATAATGATTCAAAATGTTTAGATCCAGAACTGGTCTGAATGAATTTTCCTTCTTTGGGACAATGAATAGATTTGAATAAACCCCCAGACCCTGTTCCTGAAAAGGAACTGGCATGATTACCCCTGAAAACTCCAGGTCTGAAACACACTTCAGAAAAGCCTGAGCTTTTACTGGATTTGCTGGGATGCGTGAGAGAGAAAAATCTTCTCACAGAAGGTCTTACTCTGAATCCTATTCATTACCCCTGAGAGACAATGCTCTGAATCCATTGATTTGAGACAGAATTTATACAAACATCCTTGAAAAACCTTAATCTGCCCCCTACCAACTGAGCTGGAATGAGGGCCGCACCTTCATGCGGACTTAGGGGCTGACTTTGGTTTCTTAAATGGCTTGGATTTATTCCAATTTGAGGAAGGCTTCCAATTGGAAGCAGATTCCTTGGTGGAAGGATTAGGTTTTTGTTCCTTATTTTGATGAAAGGAACAAAAACAGTTAGAAGCCTTAGATTTACCCATAGGTCTTTAATCCTGAGGCAAAAAACTCATCTTGCAAAATGTAAAAGAAAAAACAACATATAAAGCAAAATGATCAATTTCCTTATATGACAGTTTCATGAATGGGAAAAAATGCAAATAGCATAGCCCTCTGACACAGAAAAAAGATAAGAGGCAAATAGCAATGGGGTGACAAAATGAAAAATTTGGCGCCAAGTATGACGCACAGAGTAACTGAATTTTTTTGCCGCCAACAACGTCCGGATACTCGCGTCACTAAAGACGCAACCTTGTGAAAGGAACTTGGAGTCAACTATGACGCCGGAAATGACAAACGACGCAATAAAGTCTAGCATTGAAACAGTTATCAGTAGAGGTAATGGTATATGAGAGTATATCGTTGATCTGAAAAGGGAGGTTGGAGATGAATCTCTACAACCGATAACAGAGAACCTATGAAATAGATCTCCCGTGAGGAAAACCATTGCATTCAATAGGTGATACTCCCTTCACATCCCTTTGACATTCGCTGTACTCCGAGAGGAATCGGGCTTCAAAATGCTGAGAAGCGCATGTCAACGTAGAAATCTTAGCACAAACTTACTTTACCACCTCCATAGGAGGCAAAGTTTGTAAAACTGAATTGTGGGTGTGGTGAGGGCTTGGGAAACTTTGCCCCTCCTGGTAGGATTGTATATCCCATATGTCACTAGCTCATGGACTCTTGCCAATTACATGAAAGAAATACACCCCAGACTGAGCTACAGGGCACTGCTTGTGTAACTACTAGGGACGGGGACTGAGGAGAAAGTTGAGGCATGTCTAGGGCAACAGAGTCCTGAGAGGTAGAAGTCTCTGAGGGGTTAACCCTCCTCTTGGGGATGAGGGAATCTTTATTTTTTGACTGCAACATGACAGCTAAACACGTGGAGCAAAACTGCACAGGAGGAGTCACGTGGGCATCCTATAGACACTTGTCAAAGTTAAGAGATAAAATTGAAGCCTTTTCCATAGTGTCCTCCATATGACATTCGGAGGTCGGAGACTCTATTCTCAACACCAAACCCCAGGTCAGCTGTCTTGGGGTCATCCTGCCGTTCACACCTACGCAACATTTCAATAATTTGTCCCTTCCTTTCTCACAAAAAACTCTGAAAATACTAATTCATTCCCTCATTTTGTCACGCATTGACTATTGCAATCTACTTTTAAATGGCCTTCCAAAACACCGCCTCTCCTCCCTCCAATCTATTATGAATGCTACAGCTAGACTCATCCACCAAAGTCACCGATCAATATCAGCAGCTCCGCTCTGCCAGTCTCAACACTGGCTCCCGATACACTCCAGAATACAATTTAAAGTATTAACCCTAACTTACAAACACTCAACAGCCTTACTCCCAACTATATTTCCTCTCTCATCTCCAAATACTCTCCGACCTGTCTTCTTCGATCAACCTCTGACCTATGTCTTTCAACTCCTATTATTTCTACATCCCACTCCCGCCTCCATGACTTCTAACGTGCTACTCCTGTGCTCTGGAACTCTCTACCCTGCTACTTAAGACTGTCTCAAAACTTGTATATCTTCAGACGCTCCTTGAAAACACACCTATTCAGAGAGGCTTACCATCTCTCCATCTCTCATCCGAACCAAAGTAATTCTTCAACTCCATGACTCACTGCTGCAACTACAATCCATGTAACAAGTTACCCCAAACCTTATGTCTCTGCACCCTCAACCTGTAGAATGTAAGCCCTGCGGAGCAGGGCCCTCTTCCTCCTGTACTAGATTTGTTTAGTTATGTTTTGTATTTTATCACAAATCCTTGTCATTGTATACGCATATCTTTGTATTCAGCGCTACGGAATCTTTTGGCGCTATACAAATAAATGATAATGATAATATGGCAGTAAACTATGTCCCCACAGACAAAAAGGATATAACTTTAAATTGAGCCCAAATGTAACCTCGGAAAAAGCTTTTTTTGATTATATGAGGACCTCTAATAAGTAAGATTACTTTCAATATTCCCACTCCAGTAATTTATAAAAAAAAAAATAACGGCACCTCTATTTCCCCAACCGCTGCTGGATCAAACTCACCACCTCCTGATAAGCACTGACAACGTTGATCGTCGCCCTCCACACTCAATGGACGACGATGATTGCCGTTCTCCTAATTAACAATGCAGATCGCTGATACAGGAAAAACTTCCCTGCTCTCCACGCTGCTTGGGTCAGAAGGAGTGAGCTCCAATAGCTAACAAAACTCTTACTCAAGACACAGCATTACCCCAGTCCTTCTTGCAGGGAAGTTACCCATTACAGGACTTAGTTAAATTTTTCTTTGCACTCCTCCTAGTTATGAAGGCAAAGAATGACTGGGGTGTATGGGAAGTGAGAGGGATACTTAAGCTTTGCTGGGGCGTATTTTGCCTCCTCTAGGTGGCCAGGAATTGATTTCCCACTAGTTAAACTGTTGGAATTGTGGACTCTCCATGCCATTGGAAAGAAACTAGGTTTAAAATTCCAGGGAGGAGAAATACATTTTTCAAATGGTCTAATTCTAATGCCTGGACAAAGGTCTGAACCATCAGGAAGTTTAGCCAACTTCCTATGAAAAAGAACAGCTAAAGCGGAAATTTGAAATCTGATCTTTCAGGGAACTAGCCGATAAACCCTTGTCAAGGCAATCCTGTAAAAACGGAAGAATTCTAGCGATCCGCAAGGAACCCAAAGAGAATCCTACAGAAGAGCACCATAGAAAATGTTTTCCACCTCTTGTGGTAAATCCTTTGAGTTACAGGTTTCCTAGCCTGTATCAGTTTCAATCATGGAATCTCCATGCAGAGGACAAGAGGACCTTGTGATAACAGGTCTTGTCTCAGAGGAAGAGGCCTTGGAGGAGATGAGGACATCTGCATTCCATGCTCTGGGTGGCCAGGCTGGAGCAATTAATATTACTGAGTTTGACTCCGGTTTGATCCAAACAATGACTCTTGGAAGAAGAAAAAACAGGGAAAATAGGTATGCTAAATAAAACTCCCATGGACATACAAAGGCATCTATCATGTGAGCCCTTGGATCTTTTACAATACTTTGAAACTTGTGATTTAAATGGGAAGCCATCAGATCAATGTTCACTAATTGATTGAATACGTTCTCATGGAGAGACCATTCTCCTGGATAAACCGATTGACGGCTGAGGTAACAGGGAGCACGGATTCCTCTCTGCCACAACAGAATTTTAGACACTTCCTGCAGGGCTAGTGGACAGGGGGACTTCCTGCATGGCTAGTGGACTGGGGGGCACCTCCTTGATTTATATAGGCCACTGCTGTGATGTTGTTCGACTGGAAGCGGATACATTTTTTCTCCCTCAACAGTGGCCAGGCCTGAAGGAGCTTGAAGAATCACTCTTACTTCCAGAATGTTTATTTGTAACATTGTCTAAATGTGACCAAACTCCTTGCACTCTTCAATAATTACAGACTGCCCCCAAGCCTAATAGACTGGCATTTGTTGTTACAATGGCCCATGACAGACGAAGCACAAAGGGTCAAAGAGGGACTTTGTGTCCACCAAGACAGATTGTCTGACGGATTAATCCTGATTGATTTGTTGCTCCAAATGCAGATAATTCTTTGACCACTGACTGAGCATGGATAGTTGAAGGGGAAAAAGTTAAAGCGGACAAAAGGAACTATGTCGGAAGCAGCTACCATAAGACCCACCACCTCCATGCACTAAACTACAGATGGCAATAGAGTACTCTGTAGGGAGAGACGTGCTTTCTGAAGTTTTAACCTGCGCAGTTCCATCAGGAACAGATGCATAAAGATTGAATCTATTATGACTCCTAGAAATGTTACTCTTGTAGCAGTATATAATCAGCTTTTGGGAACACTGATTTTCCAACCATGATTCTGGAGGAATAATAGAGGCTTGCGAGTATGAGTGATCACTGTTGCCAGGGAAGTAGCTTGCACTAGTATGTCATCCAGTGCAATTGAAGATGCAGGGAGCTGTAGCCAGACCAAACAAAAGAGCAACAAACTGGTAATGTTTGTCCATATATGTAAACTGCAGGAACTGATAGTGATCCCTGTGGATTGAATTTGCAGGTATGCATACTTGAGGTCTATAGTAGTCAGAAACTGACCCTGTTAAATTAAGGGAAGGATTGTGCGAATGGTTTCCATCTTGAAAGTGGGAACCATGACAGTTTTAAAATCTTTAAATATAAGACAGGGCTGTAAATCCCTTCCTTCTTTGGGACAATGAACAGATTGGAGTAAAACCCTTAACCCTGTTAAGATACAGGTACTGGGATAATTACCCCCATATCCTCTAATTCCTGAACACAGTGTAGAAAGGCAGCCACCTTAGACTGAAGTTTGGGAACATGAGACAGAAGGAATACAGGTGGTCTGGACCGAAAGCCAATCCTGTAACCCTGTGAAATATTTTGAACCCAGGTCCGAGCCTGACCCAAATTAGGCCTCCTGAAAAAGACTCAGTCTGCCCCTACCAGAAGAGAATCTGGTACGGGGATCGCACCTTCATGCTGATTTAGTGGTGTTGGACTTTTTGAATTGCTTGTTCTTTGTCCACGAAAGAGCCAGGCTTCCAGACTGACTTGGAGGGCTCAGGTTTCGGGGAAGAGGAGGGCTCCCCTGAGGAACCAAACCGATTCCTTCATCTGTTCTTTTGCTTTGGATTTTTTTATCATGAAGAAAGGCTCCTTTCCCACCAGTAACCATCTTAATAATAGAGTCCAAATCTGAACCAAATAGAATCTTCCAATTGAAGGAAAGAGACATCAATCTATTCTTATATTTATGTGTAATGCTGTGATGGACATTATTAAGATCACCGTCAAAAACATGTCTATGGCAGTGCTGGCAAGTAGAGCCTTATAGTTCAAAACTGACCAAGATTTTGAACTATAAGGCTCTCCTTGCCAGCACTGCCATAGACATGTTTTTGACGGTGATCTTAATAATGTCCATCACAGCATTACACAAATGCTTGAACCATTTTAAGGGCCCTTAATGCAATTTTGTAAATCCTCAGTAGAAGATCTGTCCGCCACCATTTTGGCTAGGGAGTCACACCATAGTGTTTCTGCTGCAGCCACACAGGTGAGAGAGACTTTTTGGAGAAAGAGCTTCCTTAAGAAAGACTCCAATTTGTGGTCCAATGGATCTCTAAATTAAGTGCTATCTTCCATAGAGATAGTGGTACGTTTGGCAAGAGTGTAAATGGCCCCATCAACCTTAGGAATTGGGTACATTTTTCTAAATCTTGGCTTTTCCATTCCTTGGCAATATAGTAAGAGACGAGACTAAACCAGGGACCAGAATACCTGTGGAATTTTTTAAATGGTTCCTGTTCATCTGATGATATTTCCCCATCAGAACTAGGAATGTTTGTGTCCTCAGAGTCAGAGCACTGTAAGAGAGCAGGGATTTGGGGTTGAGGGAAAGGGATTTTGCACACTAACCTCATGAGACGGAGATAAATCCCCTATGCTTACTGTCAAAATTTTGTACATGCCGTTTTTGAATTCAGTAGAATTCCCCTGAGTGACAAGGATTGGGAAAACTTCGCTCTGAGAAGTAGATGGTTATGTCTGGTTTGCATGCAAAATCTAAGGTACACAATTCTTACAGATTTGGTTGACCTGGCATACTACAACAGATTTGCAAAATAAACAGATGTAGCTAGAGGGATATCAGAAACTGACTCCTCTATAGAAATATCAGTGGGGGTAGTCATTTTGTTTCATAGTGTCAGTATATAGCCGGGTTATAATACAAATTATTTAATAATTATTCTTTAAAACAAACCCCCAATAAAATGCATATACAAAAACAATTAAAATTAATATCAATTCCTAAATTCTTTATATTAGTTAAAGTTATAAACACATTGAATTATATTTATAGAAAACCAGATTATGAATCAAACAAGCTTAAACTGTTACAATATTCTATACAAAGATCATACAAATATACCTTTACAAATTACCTTATTCACAATAATCTCCCAAATCAGAGTTGTATTGAAATACCACAATGAGATACCAAGGTATGGATTGTTAACTTCCAGACAAGTATAATTAAGCTACTTAGCCCACAAATGATTCTATATAACTAATTAAAACACCAGAAGTTATATATATTATTAATGCAAACAGCCAATTTATCTGAGCTGAAATAAATTCTTATTTATCTACAATAAGGTAAATCCTAAAATATATCTGTATAGCTGCAATCTGACTATAGTCTTAGAATACTTTTGTTTAAAATATTAACAATATAGAACATGCATACATCACCACATAACCAAATGATTATTCAGCTTCCAGAATTTCTTGTTGGGTCATCTATGGAGGGTTTACTCACAATATGCAAAGGTATAGACCTCAAGAATTGTTAATCTTTCTTTGTTCAAGAAAGTGTCCCCACAAATGGCAGAGAATATACTTGGCACCAAAGCCTATGTACAGTTGTGCTCACAAGTTTACATACTTAAAATACGCCAAATAGCACAGATAAGCCTCAAACCTTCTGGCACAAAGTCATTTGGAGTGATGTGACCAAAATTGAGCTTTTTGGCCACAACCATAAACGCTACATTTGGAGAGGAGTCAACAAGGCCTATGATGAAAGGTACACCATTCCTACTGTGAAACATGGAGGTGGATCCCTGATGTTTTGGGGATGTGTGAGCTACAAAGGCACAGGAAATTTGGTCAGAATTGATGGCAAGATGAATGCAGTATGCTATCAAACAGAACGCCTCATTTTCCACTTCTTGATTAGAGTTTGAACACTGCTGATTTGCATTCTTAATTCCTTGGATATCTTTTTATATCCCTTTCCTGTTTTATACAGTTCAACTACCTTTTTTCCCACAGATTCTTTGACAATTCTTTTTCTTTCCCCATGAATTAGAATCCAGTAACGTCAGTGCAGCACTGAATGAAAGATGCAAGGATCTGTCAGGAGTCCAGAAACTCATTGACCTTTTATATACACACACATTACAAGCAAACAGATCACAGGTGAGGATGGTTACCTTTAATAGCCATTCAAACCCCTTTGTGTCAACTTGTGTGCATGTTATCAGGGCAAATTCACCAGGGTATGTAAACTTTTGATCAGGGTCATTTGGGTAGTTTCTGTTGTCATTATGATTCAAAAAGAGTAAACACAGTTGATTGATAATAAATGGCGTCAGCCAAACACTAACCATGAGTGGAAAAGGTTTTTGTGTTATCATTCATATTCTCTGAAAAATGGCCAAGAAATTATAACTTCTACCAGGGTATGTAAACTTATGAGCACAACTGTATGTTTCTCTACAAAAGTTAATGCTTCTTTGAGTCTGTCTGTATCCTTTTGTCTTAGAGCAGGGGTGTCCAAACTTTGCTCTCCAGAGGTTTTGGAACTACATTTCCGATGATGCTCAGCCAGCATTTTATCTAGCTGAGCATCATGGGAGATGTAGTTCCAAAACCTCTGGAGAGCAAAGTTTGGACATCCCTGTCTTAGAGTATGTGATAGCAGATAACCAGAAATGCAGTTTTACCACCAATGCTGCTACAGTTTAGTATAGATTCATATATATTTTTACAATGTATTATATTATCTAGTATTAATAAGTCACATGTTCCATGTGTAGTGGACCACGTCACACCACTCATCCTGAGCATTTCAAGACCAGATATGATATATTTCTTGTAATACAAAGTAATTCTTATACATTTAAAATATATGGGTATTTAAAAGGATTTTAATACTTTTAGCATGGATCCAATTAATATCTCCGCCATCATCTTAATATCAAATACATACCTTGAGATCAGCAATCATGTGGTTTCATATTTATTACTATCCCATATAAATATTTCATATCTGCATATTTCTTGCTGAGTGTCTAAAACACATGACACTATATAAAACACAAACCACATATGTACTTATTAGATGCCTGAAAAATATAAGAATATGTTATCCATTAAATTTATTACAAACCTGAAATGCAATTCTCAGATCCATAGAATTATACATTTTTATACAGGATTGAAAACCATACAAGTTGTATGTCTGTGCTTCTTGTATTAAAACAGAGCAGGGGTAATTCATTTTTTAATATGCTTAAGCCTTAAAGAGATTTTTCCCAGACCTAGCAACTGTTCTTTACAGGGGTCTGATAAGTTTATTACCCATCTTGGGCAGGAAATAAACTTTAAACAGAGCCATATAGTGAACATCTTGTTGAAATAGATTGCCTTATTCTAATTGAACCAAATGTTTATTCCTTTGTTCTCATTTGGATGTATTGTAATCAGGAAAAAAGGTGGGTTGGGGCTGGTCTGCTATGAGACCAATTCACTTCAAAATGAAATATTAGATTCTATCATACATCTGTAGTTTATTTAAAGGGACATTGAACCCAAATTTTTTCTTTTGTGATTCAGATAGAGCATGCATTTTTTTTTTAAATTTCTTTTAATATTTTATACCAACCATGCAACATAAACAATAGTAGAACATAATTGAAAGAAAGAGTAGATTGAAACGACAGGACAGTGTTAATTTCACACAAGCCAAATAAGCAAAAAGAAAATGAAACTAAAAATATTACACCAATATCGCGAGTTATGTCAGTTAAAGGGACACTTAACACCTGTCTTCTAATAATCCCTTAAACCTACATTTTCTTATCAGTAAAAATAAAATAATCACTGTTTCTATTTTATTTGTTCCTCTTACCCCAAACTGTTGAAGGAAATTGCTTTGAAGTACAATGTTGATCCAGTGCTTAATTTCCTATCTAAGCTGCCATATTGTAACGTGCGTTTCAGGGGCACAGCAGTCACATGCTCATTATGCTGTCACATGACACCATAGGCGTCACTACAGGGGGGCGAGGGGGGGCAACCGCCCCCCCTGGAAAATATTTTGCCCCCCTATTTGCCCCCCCAAAGAGATCTACTTAATTTACGGTGAGTAGCTGCAGGGGTGGAACAATCACTGTTGCAGATGGGGCTCATAGACATAGGAACAGCACACCACTCACTGCTTACTCAATCTAATCTCCTCCAATGTGCTGCTTAAACACTCGGCTGCTGCGCTAATATAATGCAGCAGAGAGTTGATCAAGTCAGAGAGAGTGAGCAGTGACTGTTTACAAGCAGCACCATGCTTTCAAAGTTTGCCTTCCGAAACCAGGAAGAAATTGCAAACTAACCATGGCAACCATGATGTCATGAATTTGCTGTGTTCCTGCCTGAGTGCTCTAACAGGAGTTCTGTGCTGACTGACAGCTGCATCATCCAACCATCAGCAAGCAGCCCGGGCTCAAGCCTCACACTGCACATCGTGCTGCTGACAGGCAGTGCAGCTTCAGGAGGAAAGAGCTAAGTAATAAATCCTTTTTTCATTTACACTGTGGCTGCTCAGAAAGGCAGAAGTTGTTTAGAAATGAAGATAATTTTGTATTCTTCATTGTAAACTCTTCATGCCATTCCTGTGAAAAGTAAGTTGTTGTTTTTGTCACTAATTTAATTAATTCAAACATTTTTATGGTATGCCATGCTGCCTAACTACAGAATAAAAACAACCTATTTCCCCTGAAATAAAGCTTACTGCTCTAAAATCAGCTTGCATGGGGCAAAACTAGAACATGAGTTATATGTAAATAAATGTATTTCCTTCTCTATGTATGCATGTGTGTATAATGTATGTATATGTGTGTTATGTGTATAATATTTGTATTATGTATGTGTGTATAAATGTATGTATATGTGTATAAATGTATGTATGTGTGTATAAATGTATGTTTATGTGTATTATGTATGTTTATGTGTATTATGTATGTATATGTGTATTATGTATGTATATGTGTATTATGTATGCATATGTGTATTATGTATGTATATGTGTATTATGTATGTATATGTGTATTATGTATGTATATGTGTATTATGTATGTATATGTGTATTATGTATGTATATGTGTATTGTGTGTGTATATGTATGTATGTGTGTATAAATGTATGTATATGTGTATTATGTATGTGTGTATAAATGTATGTATATGTGTATTATGTATGTGTGTATAAATGTATGTATATGTGTATTGTGTGTGTATATATGTATGTATGTGTGTATAAATGTATGTATATGTGTATTATGTATGTGGGTATTATGTATGTATATGTGTATTATGTATGTGTGTATAAATGTATGTATATGTGTATTATGTATGTATATTTGTATTTATGTATGTGTGTATAAATGTATGTGTGTATAAATGTATGTATATGTGTATTATGTATGTGTGTATAAATGTATGTATATGTGTATTATGTATGTGTGTATAAATGTATGTATGTGTGTATAAATGTATGTATATTTGTATTATGTGTATAAATGTATGTGTGTATAAATGTGTGTATTATGTGTGTGTGTATAAATGTATGTATGTGTATATGTATGTATGTGTGTATAAATGTATGTATATGTGTATTATGTGTGTGTATAAATGTATGTATGTGTATTATGTGTGTGTATAAATGTATGTATGTGTATATGTATGTATGTGTGTATAAATGTATGTATATGTGTATTGTGTGTGTATATGTATGTATGTGTGTATAAATATATGTGCATGTGTATTATGTATGTGTGTATAAATGTATGTATATGTGTATTATGTATGTGTGTATAAATGTATGTATATGTGTATTATGTATGTGTGTATAAATGTATGTATATGTGTATTATGTATGTGTGTATAAATGTATGTGCATGTGTATTATGTATGTGTGTATAAATGTATGTATATGTGTATTATGTATGTGTTTATAAATGTATGTATATGTGTATTATGTATGTGTGTATAAATGTATGTGCATGTGTATTATGTATGTGTGTATAAATGTATATGCATGTGTATTATGTATGTGTGTATAAATGTATGTGCATGTGTATTATGTATGTGTGTATAAATGTATGTATATGTGTATTATGTATGTGTGTATAAATGTATGTATATGTGTATTATGTATGTGTGTATAAATGTATGTGCATGTGTATTATGTATATGTGTGTATAAATGTATGTATATGTGTATTATGTATGTATATGTGTATTATGTATGTGTGTATAAATGTATGTTTATGTGTATTATGTATGTGTGTATAAATGTATGTATGTGTATTATGTATGTGTGTATAAATGTATGTGCATGTGTATTATGTATATGTGTATAAATGTATGTATATGTGTATTATGTATATGTGTATAATGTTTGTGTGTATAAATGTATTTATGAATGTGTGTATAAATGTATGTATATTTGTATTATGTATGTGTGTATAAATGTATGTGCATGTGTATTATGTATGTGTGTATAAATGTATGTGCATGTGTATTATGTATGTGTGTATAAATGTATGTATATGTGTATTATGTATGTGTGTATAAATGTATGTGCATGTGTATTATGTATATGTGTATTATGTATGTGTGTATAAATGTATGTATATGTGTATTATGTATGTGTGTATAAATGTATGTATATTTGTATTATGTATGTGTGTATAAATGTATGTATATGTGTATTATGTTTGTGTGTATAAATGTATTTATGTATGTGTGTATAAATGTATGTATATTTGTATTATGTATGTGTGTATAAATGTATGTGCATGTGTATTATGTATGTGTGTATAAATGTATGTGCATGTGTATTATGTATGTGTGTATAAATGTATGTGCATGTGTATTATGTATGTGTGTATAAATGTATGTATATGTGTATTATGTATGTGTGTATAAATGTATGTGCATGTGTATTATGTATATGTGTATTATGTATGTGTGTATAAATGTATGTATATGTGTATTATGTATGTGTGTGTATAAATGTATGTATGTGTATTATGTATGTGTGTATTATGTATGTATATGTGTATTATGTATGTGTGTATAAATGTATGTTTATGTGTATTATGTGTGTATTATGTATGTGTGTATAAATGTATGTATATGTGTATTATGTATGTGTGTATAAATGTATGTATATTTGTATTATGTATGTGTATAAATGTATGTATGTGTGTATAATGTATGTATTGCTAAATTCTCTTGGAATCCTTTGTGGTACAGCAAACGTGGGTAGGAGCAGGAGCAGCAATACACTACTGGAAGGCAGCAGCTGATTGGTGGCTGCACATATGTCTCTTGTCATTGGCTCACTTAATGTATTCAGCTACCTCCCAGTAGTGCATTGCCCCATCCTTAAACAAAGTATACAAAGAGAATGAAGTAAATGTGAGGACAATTGTATGGGTGATCTGAATCACGAAGGAACATTTTTCAGTTTCATGTCCCTTTAACAAAAAACTATATACTATATGCTTATATTAAAGGGACAAAGAACGTGCAAAAAGAACATGCTGTATGTTAGAGCATTTAATTATTACACTGGTGCTTGTATACACCTATTTGTTTAACTCTGCAAAAGGGTCAAACTGATAGTCATCTCCAGAGCAGCAAAACACTATTGGAACTTAACTAAAAACATATGGTGAGCCAATGACAAGAGGCATATGTGTGTGTGACCTCCAATCACCAGTTAGCTTCCAGTAGTGCATTGCTGCTCCTGGATACAAAGAGAACAATGTGAATTTAATTACTCGTAGTACATTAATGCATGCTCTGTCAGAACTAAAATTCTTTATTTTTAAAAGGACAGTCTACTCCAGAAATGTTATTGTTTAAAAAGATAGATAATCCCTTTATTGTGGACAGATAAGCTCCAAATCCCACAGGACCACCACCACTAGGGTTCAGGATTCCCCCCTCCCTGGTATAAGGTAAGACTCAGGGAGAGGGGAATACATTTTCGTTTAGTTTTTTTTTAGTACCCCAATACAGCCCCTATCCCCTCACTACAGCCCCTATCCCCCCACTACATCCCCTATTCCCCCACTACAGACTGTATCCCATCACAACAACCCCTATACCCCAGTACAGCTCCTATCCCCTCGCTACAGACCATATACCCCACTAAAGCCTCTATCCTCTCACTACAGCTACTATCCCCTTAGTTTTTTTTCAGTGGCATGATTTAGTGGTGAATGATTAGTGCCCCCCCAGTTTTGACTGTGGTATCTTATGTGCCCCCCCTATATATTGTTCCTAGAGTCGCCACTGCATGACACACAGCATATCACTTAGAGAATCACATCTGGCTGCAGCGTGAGCTGCAGCCTCTAAACATACATATTTATGTGTCACTCACAGTATAAATGTATTAGCTTTCCCTATCTAACACACATATTATACAGTATAATTGAAATATAATGCTTTATAAGAACTGTTTGTGTTTTTAAAGTCCCCCACAGTTTTGCTCTTCAAACTGCCCACAAGTTTAATGCTCTAAGCAAAAGCCGTTTCCAGTGCACGGCTTCAGGGCAGGCACTATTGTCGTAAATCATTTGTAAGCTGAAGCTCCGTGAGGGAGAGAGGGAGAGGGAGGGTCTCAGAGTCAGACACGCTGGATATACTGATATACTCCGTGCAGAGCAGATTTCTGCTTCTTGTGATCTCTCCTGTTTATGTACCAGCTAATGTGATCAGTTAGTAATGATCGTCTGTTTTATTTACCAGTGTGATCTGCTCCTGTCACACCCTCTGATGATCACAGAGTTCTGCTCTAGTGACTGTGTCTTGGCAGAGGGTGTGACAAGAGCAGATCACACTGCTAAATAAAACCAGATGATCATTACTAACTGATCACATTAGCTGGTACATAAGCAGGAGAGGTCATAAGAAGCAAAAATCTTCTGCATGGAGTATATCAGTATATCCAGCGTGTCTGAGAGCCTCCCCCTCCCTCTCTCCCTCACGGAGCTTACAAATAATTTACGACAATAGTGCCTGAAGTTCACTGGAAACGACTTTTGCTTAGAGCATAAAACTTGTGGGCAGTTTGAAGAGTAGAACTGTGGGGGGTGTTAAAAACATAAATAGTGCTTATAAAGAATTTTATTTCAATTGTTCTGCATAATATGTGTATTAGATGGGGAAAGCTAATACATTTATACTGTGAGTGACAAAAAAAATAAGTATCTTCAGACATTGCAGCTCACACACTGCAAACAGATGTGATTCTCTAAGTATATGCAACAAATAATATGCTGTGTGTGTCATGTGACTGCTGTGCCCCTGTAAGGTATGTTACAATATGGTAGCTTACATAATAGAATCAAGCACTGGATCAACATTGTACTTCAAAACAATCTTTGTCAACACAGCAGATATTATTTTATTTTTATTAATAAGAAAAAGTAGGTTTTAGCATTTTTCATCAGGTGTTAAATGTCCCTTTAAATAATAGTCCTGAATTTTCGTCTCTTAAGCTCCACAAGTGCATTGTTGGGAATTTTATAATTATAATCTAATATCAACAGAAACTGGTGACTTACGTTATAAATATCACAGAATTAATGCTTAACCCCATAATAAAAAATAAAATAAAAAAGGGGGGATAATATAAAAGAAAATATATAAAGGAAATGTAGTTAAGTATGTTCCTCCATCTTGCTACCAGATGCCTAGCAGAACTATTTCAGTGTTCCTAAATGGAAATATCAGATAGTCAATTTTGCTATATGGAAATATTTTAATGAATTTAGATCATTTCTTGAAAAAGAATGCTATTTCTCGTTCTGAGTTCAAGTCAGTAGCTAACTGCTTGACTAAGTGTTGTTTTTTAAGGTAATTCCTTACTTCCGTAATTGAGGGTAAGAATTTGCTCTTCCACTTCATAAAAATCAGGTTCCTGGCCTTGGGAATAACCAGATTTACTATTTTAGCATTATTGAAATATAAGTTCTTGTCTGCCAAGAAAATATCTGTCACCGTAAGCTTGAAGGAAGTTACTTTCAGTGACTTAAGTAGACAAAAAAAAAATTTATGCTTACCTGATAAATTTATTTCTCTTGTGGTGTATCCAGTCCACGGGTTCATCCATTACTTGTGGGATATTCTCCTTCCCAACAGGAAGTTGCAAGAGGACACCCACAGCAGAGCTGTCTATATAGCTCCTCCCCTAACTGCCACCCCCAGTCATTCGACCGAAGACAAGCAAGAAAAAAGGAGAAACTATAGGGTGCAGTGGTGACTGAAGTTTAAAAAACATAATTTATGTAAGAACTTACCTGATAAATTCATTTCTTTCATATTAGCAAGAGTCCATGAGCTAGTGACGTATGGGATATACATTCCTACCAGGAGGGGCAAAGTTTCACAATCCTCAAAATGCCTATAAATACACCCCTCACCACACCCACAAATCAGTTTAACGCATAGCCAAGAAGTGGGGTGATAAGACAAAAGTGCGAAAGCATAAAAAATAAGGAATTGGAATAATTGTGCTTTATAAAAAAAAATCATAACCACCACAAAAAAGGGTGGGCCTCATGGACTCTTGCTAATATGAAAGAAATGAATTTATCAGGTAAGTTCTTACATAAATTATGTTTTCTTTCATGTAATTAGCAAGAGTCCATGAGCTAGTGATGTATGGGATAATGAATACCCAAGATGTGGATCTTCCACGCAAGAGTCACTAGAGAGGGAGGGATAAAATAAAGACAGCCAATTTCGCTGAAAATAATCAACACCCAAAATAAAGTTTAAATCTTATAATGAAAAAAACTGAAATTATAAGCAGAAGAATCAAACTGAAACAGCTGCCTGAAGTACTTTTCTACCAAAAACTGCTTCAGAAGAAGAAAACACATCAAAATGGTAGAATTTAGTAAAAGTATGCAAAGAAGACCAAGTTGCTGCTTTGCAAATCTGATCAACCGAAGCTTTATTCCTAAATGCCCAGGAAGTAGAAACTGACCTAGTAGAATGAGCTGTAATCCTTTGAGGCGGAGTTTTACCCGACTCGACATAAGCATGATGAATCAAAGACTTTAACCAAAACGCCAAAGAAATGGCAGAGGCCTTCTGACCTTTCCTAGAACCGGAAAAGATAACAAATAGACTAGAAGTCTTTCAGAAATTTTTAGTAGTTTCAACATAATATTTCAAAGCTCTAACTACATCCAAAGAATGCAACGATCTTTCCTTAGAATTCTTAGGATTAGGACACAATGAAGGAACCACAATTTCTCTACTAATGTTGTTAGAATTCACAGCCTTAGGTAAAAATTTAAAAGAAGTTCGCAACACCGCCTTATCCTGATGAAAAATCAGAAAAGGAGACTCACAAGAAAGAGCCGATAAATCAGAAACTCTTCTAGCAGAAGAGATGGCCAAAAGAAACAAAACTTTCCAAGAAAGTAATTTAATGTCCAGCGAATGCATAGGTTCAAACGGAGGAGCTTGAAGAGCCCCCAGAACCAAATTCAAACTCCAAGGAGGAGAAATTGACTTAATAACAGGTTTTATACGAACCAAAGCTTGTACAAAACAATGAATATCAGGAAGACTAGCAATCTTTCTGTGAAAAAGAACAGAAAGAGCAGAGATTTGTCCTTTCAAGGAACTTGCAGACAAACCTTTATCCAAACCATCCTGAAGAAACTGTAAAATTCTAAAAATTCTAAAAGAATGCCAAGAAAAATGATGAGAAAAACACCAAGAAATGTAAATCTTCCAGACTCGATAATATATCTTCCTAGATACAGATTTACGATCCTGTAACATAGTATTAATCAGAGAGTCAGAGAAACCTCTATGACTGAGAATCAAGCGTTCAATCTCCATACCTTCAAATTTAAGGATTTGAGATCCTGATGGAAAAAGGGACCTTGTGATAGAAGGTCTGGTCTTAACGGAAGAGTCCACGGTTGGCAAGTGGCCATCCGGACAAGATCCGCATACCAAAACCTGTGAGACCATGCTGGAGCCACCAGCAGAACAAACGAGCACTCCTTTAGAATCTTGGAAGAAGAACTAGAGGCGGAAAGATATAGGCAGGATGATACTTCCAAGGAAGTGACAATGCATCCACTGCCTCCGCCTGAGAATCCCTGGATCTGGACAGATACCTGGGAAGCTTCTTGTTTAGATGAGAAGCCATCAGATCTATTTCTGGAAGTCCCCACATTTGAACAATCTGAAGAAATACCTCTGGGTGAAGAGACCATTCGCCCGGATGTAACGTTTGGCGACTGAGATAATCCGCTTCCCAATTGTCTATACCTGGGATATGAACCGCAGAAATTAGACAAGAGCTGGATTCCGCCCATAACAGAATTCGAGATACTTCTTTCATAGCCAGAGGACTGTGAGTCCCTCCTTGATGATTGACATATGCCACAGTTGTGACATTGTCCGTCTGAAAACAAATGAACGACTCTCTCTTTAGAAGAGGCCATGACTGAAGAGCTCTGAAAATTGCACGGAGTTCCAAAATATTGATTGGTAATCTCACCTCCTGAGATTCCCAAACCCCTTGTGCTGTCAGAGACCCCCAAACAGCTCCCTAACCTGTCAGACTTGCATCTTTTGAAATCACAGTCCAGGTTGGAAGAACAAAAGAAGTCCCCTGAACTAAACGATGGTGGTCTGTCCACCACGTCAGAGAGTGTCGTACAATCGGTTTTAAAGATATTAATTGAGATATCTTTGTATAATCCCTGCACCACTGGTTCAGCATACAGAGCTGAAGAGGTCGCATGTGAAAACGAGCAAAGGGGACCGCGTCCAATGCAGCAGTCATAAGACCTAGAATTTCCATGCATAAGGCTACCGAAGGGAAAGATTGAGACTGAAGGTTTCGACAAGCTGAAACCAATTTCAGACATCTCTTGTCCGTCAGAGACAGAGTCAAGGACACTGAATCTATCAGGAAACCTAAAAAGGTTACCCTTGTCTGAGGAATCAACAAACTTTTTGGTAAATTGATCCTCCAACCATGTTCTAGAAGAAACAACACTCATGAAAGACTGGAAAGGTTCTTTCTAGTGAAAATGAGCAAAGGGAATTGAATCCAATGCTGTGGCCATAAGACCTAAAACTTCTATGCATAAATAGCAACTGAAGGAAATAAAAGAGACTAAAGGTACCGACAGACGGAACCCAATAGAATTATCCCTTGTCTGATAGAGACAAAGACAGTGACACAAACTATCTGGAAACCTAAAAAAGGTGACCCTTGTGTGAGGAATCAAGAGCTTTCGAAAAAAAGATCCTCTAACTATGTCCTGAAGAGCAAGTGAATCATATGAGATTCCGCATCCTCAGAAAATAATCTGAATGAAAACAGAAAAATGAAAATATGCATTTATTGTATCTAATGAAAACAAATAATGCTATCAATGACCATAAAAAGGCAAAATAGTTTGAATAAAACTCCAAACCCGGTTCCTAAAAAAGGAACTGGAAGAAATACCCCAGAAGATTCCAGGTCTGAGCAGCGCTTGAACCCCATGGGTGCCCAGCCATGCTTCAACAGTACCCAAAATATATAGGACAGAAACACACTTAAAGAAAGTGTTAGCCTTACTGGAATAAAATCAAAGAAATTTGGACAAAATAGAACCAAATAATGTTCAAAGAAGTCTTAACCTGCCCCTTACCAGCCAAGCTGGAATACGGCACGTACATCGCAATATTAGGGAGCTGATTTCGAACCCCAATTAAAAACATGTTACTTGGGAAAGAACTCAGGAATTCGTCCCTTAATAAGAACAACCAAACTAGTATAAGCTTAAAGTTTAAGTCTTAGAACTCAATCTTGAAGCCCAGAGTAACAGTTAAGAATTGAATCCAATTATAAAACAAATAATTGATTATCTTAGAACAAAAGAAATATGGATTTTTTATTTTTTATTTTTTTTTAAAAATCACAAAATTCTTCTAGCTAAAATAGCTAAAGACATAGATTAACCCTCATTTGCAAAAATATTCAATAAAATGAAGACACAAATGAAATTATTAGCATGATAGTCCAGTTTAAAGGACCAGTCAATACAGTGGACTTGCATAATCAATAAATGCAAAACAACAAGACAAATGCAACAGCACCTAGTCTAGTAAATGTTGTCCCTTAACAATGCTAAAATAAATCATAATCTGATACTTGATCTTAAAGTAAACAGAAAAAATGAAGCAATTGCAATATCCAAATAAATCACAGGACCAAGAAAAGTACCTGAAACTAAATAATTTTCCATAAATAAGATACAACTATCTAAAGGAAAATAAATACTATTTTGCTATAGAAACAATAGCATAATTAGTAGAAGTAGAGATAGCCCCAATAAATTGGAGAACCCTCCAAATTGAATTTAACTGCTGGCAAAGAATATAGTTTAAAACCTTTGAAGAAGGAATAAAAGAAAATTCTCAGCCTATTCCATTCCCTAGAATGGGGAATCGGAAAGAAAACCTCTGAAAACACAGAAGAAATAAATAGGCAGAAATAGTGTCAGCTAGTCTTAAAGAACTAGTTACCTTAATATCCAAAATAATCAAAACCTTTTCAACAAAGAACAAATGTACTTTAATAATAGAAAAATAATAAAAAAGTAGATTTGTTAGTGTCAATATCTGATGAAGAAAATTTCTGAAAGAGAAAAAAACATCATCAGAGAAGGATAAATCAGTATGTTGTTGGTCATTTGAAACTTCAATAATTAAAAAAGAAGTGAAAAAGACCTAAAAATTTTATTAGAAGGCACAAAGTCAGACAAAGCCTTTAAAATAGAATCAGAAAAATATTTCTTATAAATCTTCTAAATATTTCTTGTACATAAGATGTAAGAATGGAAATCTATAAAGCATAAACACTAATGGATTCTGCATGTAAAAGTATATCATAATAACTTATTACAAACCATAGCTAAAGATAAACATTTATAACATTTAAAATAAATGAACTTAGCTTTGGTAGAACTGAAACTCAGTTAAGCGTTTTTCCAGAAGTGGCTTCTGATTCAGGGTCAATCTGAGACATCTTGCAATATGTAATAGAAAAAACAACATATAAAGCAAAAAAGATCAAATTCCTTAAATGACAGTTTCAGGAATGGGAAAAAAATGCCAATGAACAAGCTTCTAGCAACCAGAAGCAATAAATAATGAGACTTAAATATTGTGGAGACAACAATGACGCTCAAATTTTTTAGCGCCAAAAAAGCCGCCCACATTATTTGGCGCCAAAAATGGAGCCACATCCGGTAAAGGCGACATTTTTTAGCGCAAAAACGTCAAAAAAATGACGCAACTTCCGGCGACATGTATGACGCCGGAAATGACAAGAAAATTTTTGCTCCAAGAATGACGCAATAAAATGAAGCATTTTCAGCCCCCGCGAGCCTAACAGCCCACAGGAAAAAAGTCAAATTTTAAGGTAAGAAAAAATTGATTTATTCATATGCATTATCCCAAATATGAAACTGACTGTCTGAAATAAGGAACGTTGAACATCCTGAATCAAGGCAAATAAATGTTTAAACACATATATTTAGAACTTTATATAAAAGTGCCCAACCATAGCTTAGAGTGTCACAGAAAATAAGACTTACTTACCCCAGGACACTCATCTACATGTAGTAGAAAGCCAAACCAGTACTGAAACGAGAATCAGTAGAGGTAATGGTATATATAAGAGTATATCGTCGATCTGAAAAGGGAGGTAAGAGATGAATCTCTACGACCGATAACAGAGAACCTATGAAATAGACCCCGTAGAAGGAGATAATTGAATTCAAATAGGCAATACTCTCTTCACATCCCTCTGACATTCACTGCACGCTGAGAGGAAAACCGGGCTCCAACCTGTTGCAGAGCGCATATCAACGTAGAATCTAGCACAAACTTACTTCACCACCTTCACAGGAGGCAAAGTTTGTAAAACTGATTTGTGGGTGTGGTGAGGGGTGTATTTATAGGCATTTTGAGGTTTGGGAAACTTTGCCCCTCCTGGTAGGAATGTATATCCCATACGTCACTAGCTCATGGACTCTTGCTAATTACATGAAAGAAATAAAAAACACCTGCCTGAAAATGACAGGGCGGGCTGTGGACTGGATACACCACAAGAGAAATAAATTTATCAGGTAAATTTTGTTTTCTCTTGTAAAGGTGTATCCAGTCCACGGGTTCATCCATTACTTGTGGGATACCAATACCAAAGCTTTAGGACACGGATGACGGGAGGGACAAGGCAGGAACTTAAACGGAAGGCACCACTGCCTGTAAGACCTTTCTCCCAAAAATAGCCTCCGAAGAAGCAAAAGTATCGAATTTGTAGAATTTAGAAAAAGTATGAAGCGAAGACCAAGTCGCCGCCTTACAAATCTGTTCAACAGAGGTCTCATTTTTAAAAGCCCATGTGGAAGCCACCGCTCTAGTGGAATGAGCTGTAATTCTTTCAGGAGGCTGCTGGCCAGCAGTCTCATAAGATAAGCGGATTATGATTCTCAGCCAAAAAGAAAGAAGTTGCCGAAGCCTTTTGGCCTCTTCTCTGTCCAGAGTAGACAACAAACAAAGCAGATGTCTGACGAAAATCCTTTGTAGCTTGTAAATAAAACTTTAAAGCACGAACCACATCAAGATTGTGTAATAGACGTTCCTTCTTTGAGGAAGGATTAGGACATAAAGAAGGAACAACAATCTCCTGATTGATATTCTTATTAGATACTACCTTAGGAAAAAACCCAGGTTTGGTACGCAAAACTAACTTATCTGCATGGAAGATCAGATAAGGGGAATCACACTGTAAAGCAGATAACTCCGAAACTCTTCGAGCCGAGGAGATAGCTACTAAAAACAGAACTTTCCAAGATAAAAGTTTAATATCTAAGGAATGCAAAGGTTCAAACGGAACCCCTTGAAGAACTTTAAGTACTAAATTTAAACTCCATGGCGGAGCAACAGGTTTAAACACAGGCTTGATTCTAACTAAAGCCTAACAAAACACCTGAACGTTTGGAACCTCAGCCAGACGTTTGTGCAAAAGAATAGATAGAGCAGAAATCTGTCCCTTTAAGGAAACTAGCTGACAATCCCTTCTCCAATTCCTCTTGGAGAAAGGATAAGATTCTACGAATCCTGACCTTACTCCATGAGTAACCCTTGGATTCAAACCAATGAAGATATTTACACCATATCTTATGATAGATTTTCCTGGTGACAGGCTTTCGAGCCTGAATTAAGGTATCAATGACCGACTCGGAAAAACCATGCTTTGATAGAATCAAACGTTCAATCTCCAAGCAGTCAGATGCAGAGAAATTAGATTTGGATGTTTGAAAGGACCTTGAAGTAGAAGGTCCTGCCTTAGCGGCAGAGTCCATGGTGGAAAGGATGACATGTCCACCAGATCTGCATACCAAGTCCTGCGTGGCCACGCAGGAGCTATCAAAATCACCGAAGCTCTCTCCTGCTTGATCTTGGCAATCGGACGAGGGAGCAGAGGAAACGGTGGAAACACATAAGCCAGGCTGAAGGACCAGGGCGCTTCTAGAGCATCTATCAGCGCTGCCTTGGGATCCCTGGACCTGGACCCGTAACGAGGAAGCTTGGCGTTCTGATGAGACGCCATGAGATCCAGTTCTGGTTTGCCCCATAGTTGAATCAACTGGGCAAATACCTCCGGATGGAGTTCCCACTCCCCCGGATGAAAAGTCTGCCGACTTAGGAAATCCACCTCCCAGTTCTCTACTCCTGGGATATGGATAGCTGAGAGATGGCAAGAGTGAACCTCTGCCCATAGAATTATCTTTGAAACCTCCAACATTGCCAGGGGGTTCCTTGTTCCCCCCTGATGGTTGATATAGGCTACAGTCGTGATGTTGTCCGACTGAAATCTGATGAACCTGACCGCAGCTAGCTGAGACCAATACTGAAGAGCATTGAATATCGCTCTTAGTTCAAGAATGTTTATCGGAAGGACGGCTTCCTCCTGAGTCCACGAACCCTGAGCCTTCAGGGAGTTCCAGACTGCGCCCCAGCCCAGAAGGCTGGCATCTGTCGTCACTATGGTCCATTCTGGCCTGCGGAAACTCATTCCCCTGGACAGATGGACCCGAGATAGCCACCAGAGAAGAGAGTCCCTGATCTCTTGATCCAGATTTAGCAGAGGGGAAAAATCTGTGTAATCCCCATTCCACTGATTGAGCATGCAAAGTTGCAGTGGTCTGAGATGTAGGCGGGCAAACGGAACCATGTCCATTGCCGCTACCATTAAGCCGATTACTTCCATACACTGAGCCACTGACGGCCGAGAAGTGGAATAAAGAGCATGGCAGGAAGTTAGAAGCTTTGACAACCTGACCTCTGTCAGAAAAATCTTCATTTCTACTGAGTCTATCAGAGTTCCTAGGAAGAAAACTCTTGTGAGGGGAGAGAGAACTCTTTTTTTCATTCACCTTCCACCCGTGAGACCTCAGGAATGCCAGAACAATGTCCGAATGGGACTTGGCGATTTGAAAAGTCGACCCCTGTATCAGAATGTCGTCTAGGTAAGGAGCCACCGCTATGCCTCGTGTTCTTAGAACCGCCAGAAGGGACCCTAGAACCTTCATAAAGATTCTTGGTGCTGTGGCTAACCCGAAGGGAAGAGCCACAAACTGGTAATGCCTGTCTAGGAAGGCAAACCTGAGAAACCGATGATGATCTTTGTGTATCGGAATGTGGAGATAAGCATCCTTTAAGTCCACGGTAGTCATATATTGACCCTCCTGGATCATAGGTAGGATGGTTCGAATAGTCTCCATCTTGAAGGATGGGACCCTGAGAAATTTGTTTAGGATCTTCAGATCCAAGATTGGTCTGAAAGTTCCCTCTTTTTTGGTAACTATAAACAGATTTGAATAGAATCCCTGCCCCTGTTCCTCCCTTGGAACTGGGTGTATCACTCCCATAACCAGAAGGTCTTGAACGCAACGTAAGAATGCCTCCCTCATTATGTGCTTTGCAGATAATTGTGAGAGATGAAATCTCCCCTTTGGAGATGAGACTTTGAAATCCAGAAGATATCCCTGGGAAACAATCTCCAGAGCCCAGGGATCCTGGATGTCTCTTGCCCAAGCCTGGTCTGCCCCCAACTAGATCCGGTCCTGGATCGGGGGCTACTCCTTCATGCTGTCTTAGAGGCAGTAGTAGGTTTTTTGGCCTGCTTTCCCTTGTTCCAAGCCTGGTTAGGTCTCCAGACTGGCTTGGACTGGGCAAAATTTCCCTCTTCTTTTGCAGTAGAGGAAGTTGAAGCTGCGCCACTCTTGAAGTTTTGTTGGACCTATCCTGGGGAAGGGCGTGGCCTTTTCCACCAGTAATATCAGAAATGATCTCCTTCAGTCCAGGCCCGAATAGGGTCTGCCCTTTGAAGGGAATGTTGAGAAGCTTAGATTTTGAAGTAACGTCAGCTGACCAGGATTTAAGCCATAGCGCCCTACGCGCCTGAATGGCAAAACCTGAATTCTTAGCCGTTAGCTTTGTTAAATGAAAAACGGTGTCAGAAATAAATGAATTGGCTAACTTAAGAGCTTTAAGCCTGTCTAGGATATCATCCAACGGGGTCTCCACCTGTAGAGCCTCCTCAAGAGACTCGAACCAGAAAGGTGCTGCAGCAGTGACTGGGGCAATGCATGAAAGAGGCTGGAGAATAAAACCTTGTTGTATAAAGATTTTCTTAAGGAAACCCTCTAATTTTTTATCCATTGGATCTAGGAAAGCACAACTGTCCTCGATGGGGATAGTTGTACGCTTAGCTAGGGTAGAGACTGCTCCCTCCACCTTAGGGACCGTCTGCCACGAGTCCCGTGTAGCTGCATCTATGGGAAACATCTTTTTAAAAGCAGGAGGGGGAGAGAACGGTACACCTGGTGTCACAGTCATCCAGAGTCGCTAAAACCTCCCTGAGCAACAAGCGGAGGTGTTCAAGCTTAAATTTAAATGCTGTCATTTCAGAGTCAGACTGAAGTAACGCCTTCCCTGAATCAGAAATGTCACCCACAGATAGAAGCTCTCCTGCTTCGGCTTCTGTACATTGTGAGGGTATATCGGACATAGCTACTAAAGCGTCAGAAAGCTCTGTATTTGTTCTAGCACCAGAGCTGTCTCGCTTTTCTTGTAACCCTGGCAGTTTGGACAATACTTCTGTGAGGGTATGATTCATAACTGCCGCCATGTCTTGTAAGGTAAACGCATTGGACGCGCCAGATGTATTTGGCGTCACTTGCGCGGGAGATATAGGTTCTGACACATTGGGAGAGCTAGGTGGTTTAACCTCCCTTTTGTCAGTCTGAGAAACCTCTGGTGATAAATCTTTAAAAGCCATAATATGGTCTTTATAACTTATAGAAAGGTCAGTGCATTTGGTACACATTCTAAGAGGGGGTTCAAAAGTGGCTTCTAAACATAATGAACAAGGAGTTTCCTCTATGTCAGACATGTTTAACAGACTAGTAATGAGACCAGAAAGCTTGAAAAACACTTTAATATGAAAAAGCAATTAAACAAAAATGGTACTGTGCCTTTAAGAGAAAAAAACTACCACATAAACTGCAAAACAGTGTTAAAAAGTATAAAACTTTATGAAATTTTTACAGTGTGTATAAGAGACGAAAGCAGCATTGCACCCACTTGCAAATGGATGATTAACCCCTTAGGCCCCAAACCGGATTAGAAAAACGGTAAAACCGTTAAACGGTCAAACACACTGCCACAGCTCTGCTGTGGCTCCTACCTGCCCTTAAACATGATTTTTGCAGGAAAAAAACCCTCTCTATAGTGGTCCTAGATGCCAGAGGACTCCTTTAGGGAAGCTGGATGTCTCAGTCTGAATATCAACTGCACATAAAGAGCGCGAAAATAGGCCCCTCCCACCATGCACTCAATGTCAGAGGGCCTTAAAAATGTACTCCTAGGAGTAATCTAACAAGCCATGTGGAAAACTAGGCCCCAAATAAAGATTAATCACCCTCAGAGAAAAAACGTTTTTTTCTGTAAGTCATGGAAACGTTTTTACACTAAGTAATATGAGAATTAACATAAATATTACCCTTATCTTGTAAGCATGATCCCAGTCGTTGTTAAATCACTGTATCAGGCTTACCTCAAATATACCAGGCACTGTCAGCATTTTCTAGACCTTATCATCTCTCTAGAAAAAAATATACTGAACATACCTCAAAGCAGGTGATCTGCAAACCGTCCCCCCAACTGAAGTTTTCTTTCCATACTCTTCAGTTATGTGTGAGAACAGCAATGGACCTTAGTTACAAACCGCTAAGATCATCAAACCTCCAGGCAGAATTCTTCTAATTTCTGCCTGAGAGTAAAACAGTACAACGCCGGTACCGTTTAAAAATAACAAACTTTTGATTGAAGGTAAAACTACACTAAGTCACCACATATCTCTTGATACTTCCTTTCTTGTCGAGAGTTGCAAGAGAATGACTGGGGGTGGCAGTTAGGGGAGGAGCTATATAGACAGCTCTGCTGTGGGTGTCCTCTTGCTACTTCCTGTTGGGAAGGAGAATATCCCACAAGTAATGGATGAACCCGTGGACTGGATACACCTTTACAAGAGAAATTCTAATATACTCCAAAACTGCTATAGTTTGGGACATGCCCAAATCATATGCATTAGATCTGCAGCTGGTAAACTACATTTTGGACATTAAAATTATTATTGTTCCATCTGTAGCCTCTATCTGGGGTATAATAAGTTTGATATATTAATTTTATGTGAGATTCCCTCCAGGTCTCCGCTATAGTAGCGCAGAAAAGCAAGGATAGGGAGCGCAACACGTATAGCTCTTGATCGATAGTAACGAAAGTTAGGTTTGTCCATTTTTCGGCTAAATTTCCTAAATTAATTCCTCCCTTATATTAAGCCAGATAAGAGTACCAAGGAGAGATAGAAAAAACATAATTTATGTAAGTACTTACCTGATAAATTCATTTCTTTCATATTAGCAAGAGTCCATGAGCTAGTGACGTATGGGATATACATTCCTACCAGGAGGGGCAAAGTTTCCCAAACCTCAAAATGCCTATAAATACACCCCTCACCACACCCACAATTCAGTTTAACGAATAGCCAAGAAGTGGGGTGATAAAAAAGTGCGAAAGCATATAAAATAAGGAATTGGAATAATTGTGCTTTATATAAAATCATAACCACCACAAAAAAAGGGCGGGCCTCATGGACTCTTGCTAATATGAAAGAAATGAATTTATCAGGTAAGTTCTTACAAAAATTATGTTTTCTTTCATGTAATTAGCAAGAGTCCATGAGCTAGTGACGTATGGGATAATGATTATCCAAGATGTGGATCTTTCCACACAAGAGTCACTAGAGAGGGAGGGATAAAATAAAGACAGCCAATTCCTGCTGAAAATAATCCACACCCAAAATAAAGTTTAATGAAAAACATAAGCAGAAGATTCAAACTGAAACCGCTGCCTGAAGTACTTTTCTACCAAAAACTGCTTCAGAAGAAGAAAATACATCAAAATGGTAGAATTTAGTAAAAGTATGCAAAGAGGACCAAGTTGCTGCTTTGCAAATCTGATCAACCGAAGCTTCATTCCTAAACGCCCAGGAAGTAGAAACTGACCTAGTAGAATGAGCTGTAATCCTCTGAGGCGGAGTTTTACCCGACTCAACATAGGCAAGATGAATTAAAGATTTCAACCAAGATGCCAAAGAAATGGCAGAAGCTTTCTGGCCTTTTCTAGCACCGGAAAAAACAACAAATAGACTAGAAGTCTTTCGGAAAGACTTAGTAGCTTCAACATAATATTTCAAAGCTCTAACAACATCCAAAGAATGCAACGATTTCTCCTTAGAATTCTTAGGATTAGGACATAATGAAGGAACCACAATTTCTCTACTAATGTTGTTGGAATTCACAACTTTAGGTAAAAATTCAAAAGAAGTTCGCAACCCCGCCTTATCCTGATG
This sequence comes from Bombina bombina, assembly GCF_027579735.1. Classification (NCBI taxonomy): domain Eukaryota; kingdom Metazoa; phylum Chordata; class Amphibia; order Anura; family Bombinatoridae; genus Bombina; species Bombina bombina. Next base: position 603,615,810 of record NC_069501.1, read on the forward strand.
AAAAATCAGAAAAGGAGACTCACAAGAAAGAGCAGATAATTCAGAAACTCTTCTGGCAGAAGAGATGGCCAAAAGGAACAAAACTTTCCAAGAAAGTAATTTAATGTCCAATGAATGCATAGGTTCAAACGGAGGAGCTTGAAGAGCCCCCAGAACCAAATTCAAACTCCAAGGAGGAGAAATTGACTTAATGACAGGTTTTATACGAACCAAAGCTTGTACAAAACAATGAATATCAGGAAGAATAGCAATCTTTCTGTGAAAAAGAACAGAAAGAGCAGAGATTTGACCTTTCAAGGAACTTGCGGACAAACCCTTATCTAAACCATCCTGAAGAAACTGTAAAATTCTCTGTATTCTAAAAGAATGCCAAGAAAAATGATGAGAAAGACACCAAGAAATATAAGTCTTCCAGACTCTATAATATATCTCTCTAGATACAGATTTACGAGCCTGTAACATAGTATTAATCACAGAGTCAGAGAAACCTCTTTGACCAAGAATCAAGCGTTCAATCTCCATACCTTTAAATTTAAGGATTTCAGATCCTGATGGAAAAAGGACCTTGAGACAGAAGGTCTGGTCTTAACGGAAGAGTCCACAGTTGGCAAGAGGCCATCCGGACAAGATCCGCATACCAAAACCTGTGAGGCCATGCCGGAGCTACCAGCAGAACAAACAAGCATTCCTTCAGAATCTTGGAGATTACTCTTGGAAGAAGAACTAGAGGCGGAAAGATATAAGCAGGATGATACTTCCAAGGAAGTGATAATGCATCCACTGCCTCCGCCTGAGGATCCCGGGATCTGGACAGATACCTGGGAAGTTTCTTGTTTAGATGAGACGCCATCAGATCTATTTCTGGAAGTTCCCATATTTGAACAATCTGATGAAATACCTCTGGGTGAAGAGACCATTCGCCCGGATGCAACGTTTGGCGACTGAGATAATCCGCTTCCCAATTGTCTATACCTGGGATATGAACCGCAGAGATTAGACAGGAGCTGGATTCCGCCCAAACCAAAATTTGAGATACTTCTTTCATAGCCAGAGGACTGTGAGTCCCTCCTTGATGATTGATGTATGCCACAGTTGTGACATTGTCTGTTTGAAAACAAATGAACGATTCTCTCTTCAGAAGAGGCCAAAATTGAAGAGCTCTGAAAATTGCACGGAGTTCCAAAATATTGATCGGTAATCTCACCTCCTGAGATTCCCAAACTCCTTGTGCCGTCAGAGATCCCCACACAGCTCCCCAACCTGTGAGACTTGCATCTGTTGAAATTACAGTCCAGGTCGGAAGCACAAAAGAAGCCCCCTGAATTAAACGATGGTGATCTGTCCACCACGTTAGAGAGTGTCGAACAATCGGTTTTAAAGATATTAATTGAGATATCTTTGTGTAATCCTTGTACCATTGATTCAGCATACAGAGCTGAAGAGGTCGCATGTGAAAACGAGCAAAGGGGATCGCGTCCGATGCAGCAGTCATAAGACCTAGAATTTCCATGCATAAGGCTACCGAAGGGAATGATTGTGACTGAAGGTTTCGACAAGTTGAAATCAATTTTAGACGTCTCTTGTCTGTTAAAGACAGAGACATGGACACTGAATCTATCTGGAAACCCAGAAAAGTTACCATTGTCTGAGGAATCAATGAACTTTTTGGTAAATTGATCCTCCAACCATGATCTTGAAGAAACAACACAAGTCGATTCGTATGAAATTCTGCTAAATGTAAAGACTGAGCAAGTACCAAGATATCGTCCAAATAAGGAAATACCACAATACCCTGTTCTCTGATTACAGACAGAAGGGCACCGAGAACCTTTGTAAAAATTCTTGGAGCTGTAGCTAGGCCAAACGGCAGAGCCACAAACTGGTAATGCTTGTCCAGAAAAGAGAATCTCAGGAACTGATAATGATCTGGATGAATCGGAATATGCAGATATGCATCCTGTAAATCTATTGTGGACATATAATGCCCTTGCTGAACAAAAGGCAAGCTAGTCCTTACAGTTACCATCTTGAACGTTGGTATCCTTACATAACGATTCAATATTTTTAGATCCAGAACTGGTCTGAAGGAATTCTCCTTCTTTGGTACAATGAAGAGATTTGAATAAAACCCCATCCCCTGTTCCGGAACTGGAACTGGCATAATTACTCCAGCCAACTCTAGATCTGAAACACAATTCAGAAATGCTTGAGCTTTCACTGGATTTACTGGGACACGGGAAAGAAAAAATCTCTTTGCAGGAGGTCTCATCTTGAAACCAATTCTGTACCCTTCTGAAACAATGTTCTGAATCCAAAGATTGTGAACAGAATTGATCCAAATTTCTTTGAAAAAACGTAACCTGCCCCCTACCAGCTGAGCTGGAATGAGGGCCGCACCTTCATGTGGACTTAGAAGCAGGCTTTGCCTTTCTAGCAGGCTTGGATTTATTCCAGACCGGAGATGGTTTCCAAACTGAAACTGCTCCTGAGGATGAAGGATTAGGCTTTTGTTCTTTGTTGAAACGAAAGGAACGAAAACGATTATTAGCCCTGTTTTTACCCTTAGATTTTTTATCCTGTGGTAAAAAAGTTCCTTTCCCACCAGTAACAGTTGAGATAATAGAATCCAACTGAGAACCAAATAATTTGTTACCCTGGAAAGAAATGGAAAGTAGAGTTGATTTAGAAGCCATATCAGCATTCCAAGTCTTAAGCCATAAAGCTCTTCTAGCTAAAATAGCTAGAGACATAAACCTGACATCAACTCTGATAATATCAAAAATGGCATCACAGATAAAATTATTAGCATGCTGAAGAAGAATAATAATATCATGAGAATCATGATCTGTTACTTGTTGCGCTAAAGTTTCCAACCAAAAAGTTGAAGCTGCAGCAACATCAGCCAATGATATAGCAGGTCTAAGAAGATTACCTGAACACAGATAAGCTTTTCTTAGAAAGGATTCAATTTTCCTATCTAAAGGATCCTTAAACGAAGTACCATCTGACGTAGGAATAGTAGTACGTTTAGCAAGGGTAGAAATAGCCCCATCAACTTTAGGGATTTTGTCCCAAAATTCTAATCTGTCAGACGGCACAGGATATAATTGCTTAAAACGTTTAGAAGGAGTAAATGAATTACCCAATTTATCCCATTCTTTGGAAATTACTGCAGAAATAGCATTAGGAACAGGAAAAACTTCTGGAATAACCACAGGAGATTTAAATACCTTATCTAAACGTTTAGAATTAGTATCAAGAGGACCAGAATCCTCTATTTCTAAAGCAATTAGTACTTCTTTGAGTAAAGAACGAATAAATTCCATTTTAAATAAATATGAAGATTTATCAGCATCAATCTCTGAGACAGAATCCTCTGAACCAGAAGAGTCATCAGAATCAGAATGATGATGTTCATTTAAAAATTCATCTGTAGGGAGAGAAGTTTTAAAAGATTTTTTACGTTTACTAGAAGGAGAAATAACAGACATAGCCTTCTTTATGGATTCAGAAACAAAATCTCTTATGTTATCAGGAACATTCTGCACCTTAGATGTTGAAGGAACTGCAACAGGCAATGGTACTTTACTAAAGGAAATAACATAATTTATGTAAGAACTTACCTGATAAATTCATTTCTTTCATATTAGCAAGAGTCCATGAGCTAGTGACGTATGGGATATACATTCCTACCAGGAGGGGCAAAGTTTCCCAAACCTCAAAATGCCTATAAATACACCCCTCACCACACCCACAATTCAGTTTAACGAATAGCCAAGAAGTGGGGTGATAAAAAAGTGCGAAAGCATATAAAAACATAATTTATGTAAGAACTTACCTGATAAATTCATTTCTTTCATATTAACAAGAGTCCATGAGCTAGTGACGTATGGGATATACATTCCTACCAGGAGGGGCAAAGTTTCCCAAACCTTAAAATGCCTATAAATACACCCCTCACCACACCCACAAATCAGTTTAACGAATAGCCAAGAAGTGGGGTGATAAGAAAAAAAGTGCGAAGCATATAAAATAAGGAATTGGAATAATTGTGCTTTATACAAAAAAATCATAACCACCACAAAAAAGGGTGGGCCTCATGGACTCTTGTTAATATGAAAGAAATGAATTTATCAGGTAAGTTCTTACATAAATTATGTTTTCTTTCATGTAATTAACAAGAGTCCATGAGCTAGTGACGTATGGGATAATGACTACCCAAGATGTGGATCTTTCCACACAAGAGTCACTAGAGAGGGAGGGATAAAATAAAGACAGCCAATTCCTGCTGAAAATAATCCACACCCAAAATAAAGTTTAACGAAAAACATAAGCAGAAGATTCAAACTGAAACCGCTGCCTGAAGAACTTTTCTACCAAAAACTGCTTCAGAAGAAGAAAATACATCAAAATGGTAGAATTTAGTAAAAGTATGCAAAGAGGACCAAGTTGCTGCTTTGCAGATCTGGTCAACCGAAGCTTCATTCCTAAACGCCCAGGAAGTAGATACTGACCTAGTAGAATGAGCTGTAATTCTCTGAGGCGGAATTTTACCCGACTCAACATAGGCAAGATGAATTAAAGATTTCAACCAAGATGCCAAAGAAATGGCAGAAGCTTTCTGGCCTTTCCTAGAACCAGAAAAGATAACAAATAGACTAGAAGTCTTACGGAAAGATTTCGTAGCTTCAACATAATATTTCAAAGCTCTAACAACATCCAAAGAATGCAACGATTTCTCCTTAGAATTCTTAGGATTAGGACATAATGAAGGAACCACAATTTCTCTACTAATGTTGTTGGAATTCACAACTTTAGGTAAAAATTCAAAAGAAGTTCGCAACACCGCCTTATCCTGATGAAAAATCAGAAAAGGAGACTCACAAGAAAGAGCAGATAATTCAGAAACTCTTCTAGCAGAAGAGATGGCCAAAAGGAACAAAACTTTCCAAGAAAGTAATTTAATGTCCAATGAATGCATAGGTTCAAACGGAGGAGCTTGAAGAGCTCCCAGAACCAAATTCAAACTCCAAGGAGGAGAAATTGACTTAATGACAGGTTTTATACAAACCAAAGCTTGTACAAAACAATGAATATCAGGAAGAATAGCAATCTTTCTGTGAAAAAGAACAGAAAGAGCGGAGATTTGTCCTTTCAAAGAACTTGCGGACAAACCCTTATCTAAACCATCCTGAAGAAACTGTAAAATTCTCGGTATTCTAAAAGAATGCCAAGAAAAATGATGAGAAAGACACCAAGAAATATAAGTCTTCCAGACTCTATAATATATCTCTCTAGATACAGATTTACGAGCCTGTAACATAGTATTAATCACAGAGTCAGAGAAACCTCTTTGACGAAGAATCAAGCGTTCAATCTCCATACCTTTAAATTTAAGGATTTCAGATCCGGATGGAAAAAAGGACCTTGCGACAGAAGGTCTGGTCTTAACGGAAGAGTCCATGGTTGGCAAGATGCCATCCGGACAAGATCCGCATACCAAAACCTGTGAGGCCATGCCGGAGCTATTAGCAGAACAAACGAGCATTCCCTCAGAATCTTGGAGATTACTCTTGGAAGAAGAACTAGAGGCGGAAAGATATAGGCAGGATGATACTTCCAAGGAAGTGATAATGCATCCACTGCCTCCGCCTGAGGATCCCGGGATCTGGACAGATACCTGGGAAGTTTCTTGTTTAGATGAGAGGCCATCAGATCTATCTCTGGGAGCCCCCACATTTGAACAATCTGAAGAAATACCTCTGGGTGAAGAGACCATTCGCCCGGATGCAACGTTTGGCGACTGAGATAATCCGCTTCCCAATTGTCTACACCTGGGATATGAACCGCAGAGATTAGACAGGAGCTGGATTCCGCCCAAACCAAAATTCGAGATACTTCTTTCATAGCCAGAGGACTGTGAGTCCCTCCTTGATGATTGATGTATGCCACAGTTGTGACATTGTCTGTCTGAAAACAAATGAACGATTCTCTCTTCAGAAGAGGCCAAAACTGAAGAGCTCTGAAAATTGCACGGAGTTCCAAAATATTGATCGGTAATCTCACCTCCTGAGATTCCCAAACTCCTTGTGCCGTCAGAGATCCCCACACAGCTCCCCAACCTGTGAGACTTGCATCTGTTGAAATTACAGTCCAGGTCGGAAGCACAAAAGAAGCCCCCTGAATTAAACGATGGTGATCTGTCCACCACGTTAGAGAGTGTCGAACAATCGGTTTTAAAGATATTAATTGATATATCTTCGTGTAATCCCTGCACCATTGGTTCAGCATACAGAGCTGAAGAGGTCGCATGTGAAAACGAGCAAAGGGGATCGCGTCCGATGCAGCAGTCATAAGACCTAGAATTTCCATGCATAAGGCTACCGAAGGGAATGATTGAGACTGAAGGTTTCGACAAGCTGTAATCAATTTTAGACGTCTCTTGTCTGTTAAAGACAGAGTCATGGACACTGAATCTATCTGGAAACCCAGAAAGGTTACCCTTGTTTGAGGAATCAAAGAACTTTTTGGTAAATTGATCCTCCAACCATGATCTTGAAGAAACAACACAAGTCGATTCGTATGAGACTCTGCTAAATGTAAAGACTGAGCAAGTACCAAGATATCGTCCAAATAAGGAAATACCACAATACCCTGTTCTCTGATTACAGACAGAAGGGCACCGAGAATCTTTGTGAAAATTCTTGGAGCTGTAGCAAGGCCAAACGGTAGAGCCACAAATTGGTAATGCTTGTCTAGAAAAGAGAATCTCAGGAACTGATAATGATCTGGATGAATCGGAATATGCAGATATGCATCCTGTAAATATATTGTGGACATATAATTCCCTTGCTGAACAAAAGGCAATATAGTCCTTACAGTTACCATCTTGAACGTTGGTATCCTTACATAACGATTCAATAATTTTAGATCCAGAACTGGTCTGAAGGAATTCTCCTTCTTTGGTACAATGAAGAGATTTGAATAAAACCCCATCCCCTGTTCCGGAACTGGAACTGGCATAATTACTCCAGCCAACTCTAGATCTGAAACACAATTCAGAAATGCTTGAGCTTTCACTGGATTTACTGGGACACGGGAAAGAAAAAATCTCTTTGCAGGAGGTCTCATCTTGAAACCAATTCTGTACCCTTCTGAAACAATGTTCTGAATCCAAAGATTGTGAACAGAATTGATCCAAATTTCTTTGAAAAAACGTAACCTGCCCCCTACCAGCTGAACTGGAATGAGGGCCGTACCTTCATGTGAACTTAGAAGCAGGCTTTGCCTTTCTAGCAGGCTTGGATTTATTCCAGACTGGAGATGGTTTCCAAACTGAAACTGCTCCTGAGGACGAAGGATCAGGCTTTTGCTCTTTGTTGAAACGAAAGGAACGAAAACGATTGTTAGCCCTGTTTTTACCTTTAGATTTTTTATCCTGTGGTAAAAAAGTTCCTTTCCCACCAGTAACAGTTGAAATAATAGAATCCAACTGAGAACCAAATAATTTGTTTCCCTGGAAAGAAATGGAAAGTAGAGTTGATTTAGAAGCCATATCAGCATTCCAAGTCTTAAGCCATAAAGCTCTTCTGGCTAAGATAGCCAGAGACATAAACCTAACATCAACTCTAATAATATCAAAAATGGCATCACAGATAAAATTATTAGCATGCTGGAGAAGAATAATAATATCATGAGAATCACGATTTGTTACTTGTTGCGCTAGAGTTTCCAACCAAAAAGTTGAAGCTGCAGCAACATCAGCCAATGATATAGCAGGTCTAAGAAGATTACCTGAACACAGATAAGCTTTTCTCAGAAAAGATTCAATTTTTCTATCTAAAGGATCCTTAAACGAGGTACCATCTGACGTAGGAATGGTAGTACGTTTAGCAAGGGTAGAAATAGCCCCATCAACTTTAGGGATTTTGTCCCAAAATTCTAACCTGTCAGGCGGAACAGGATATAATTGCTTAAAACGTTTAGAAGGAGTAAATGAATTACCCAATTTATCCCATTCTTTGGAAATTACTGCAGAAATAGCATTAGGAACAGGAAAAACTTCTGGAATAACCACAGGAGCTTTAAAAACCTTATCCAAACGTATAGAATTAGTATCAAGAGGACTAGAATCCTCTATTTCTAAAGCAATTAGTACTTCTTTAAGTAAAGAGCGAATAAATTCCATCTTAAATAAATATGAAGATTTATCAGCATCAATCTCTGAGATAGAATCCTCTGAACCAGAAGAGTCCAAAGAATCAGAATGATGGTGTTCATTTAAAAATTCATCTGTAGAGAGAGAAGATTTAAAAGACTTTTTACGTTTACTAGAAGGAGAAATAACAGACAAAGCCTTCTTTATGGATTCAGAAACAAAATCTCTTATGTTATCAGGAACATTCTGCACCTTAGATGTTGAGGGAACTGCAACAGGCAATGGTACATTACTAAAGGAAATATTATCTGCTTTAACAAGTTTGTCATGACAATTATTACAAACAACAGCTGGAGGAATAGCTACCAAAAGTTTACAGCAGATACACTTAGCTTTGGTAGATCCAGCAGGCAGTGATTTTCCTGTAGTATCTTCTGGCTCAGATGCAACGTGAGACATCTTGCAATATGTAAGAGAAAAAACAACATATAAAGCAAAATAGATCAAATTCCTTATAAGACAGTTTCAGGAATGGGAAAGAATGCCAAATATCAAGCTTCTAGCAACCAGAAGCAAATGAAAAATGAGACTGAAATAATGTGGAGACAAAAGCGACGCCCATATTTTTTAGCGCCAAATAAGACGCCCACATTATTTGGCGCCTAAATGCTTTTGGCGCCAAAAATGACGCCACATCCGGAACGCTGACATTTTTGGCGCAAAATAACGTCAAAAAATGACGCAACTTCCGGCGACACGTATGACGCCGGAAACGGAAAAGAATTTTTGCGCCAAAAAAGTCCGCGCCAAGAATGACGCAATAAAATGAAGCATTTTCAGCCCCCGCGAGCCTAACAGCCCACAGGGAAAAAGTCAAATTTTTGAGGTAAGAAAAATATGATAATTCAATGCATAATCCCAAATATGAAACTGACTGTCTGAAAATAAGGAAAGTTGAACATTCTGAGTCAAGGCAAATAAATGTTTGAATACATATATTTAGAACTTTATAAATAAAGTGCCCAACCATAGCTTAGAGTGTCACAGAAAATAAGACTTACTTACCCCAGGACACTCATCTACATGTTTGTAGAAAGCCAAACCAGTACTGAAACGAGAATCAGTAGAGGTAATGGTAAATATAAGAGTATATCGTCGATCTGAAAAGGGAGGTAAGAGATGAATCTCTACGACCGATAACAGAGAACCTTATGAAATAGACCCCGTAGAAGGAGATCACTGCATTCAATAGGCAATACTCTCTTCACATCCCTCTGACATTCACTGCACGCTGAGAGGAAAACCGGGCTCCAACCTGCTGCGGAGCGCATATCAACGTAGAATCTAGCACAAACTTACTTCACCACCTCCCTTGGAGGCAAAGTTTGTAAAACTGATTTGTGGGTGTGGTGAGGGGTGTATTTATAGGCATTTTAAGGTTTGGGAAACTTTGCCCCTCCTGGTAGGAATGTATATCCCATACGTCACTAGCTCATGGACTCTTGTTAATTACATGAAAGAAATAAGGAATTGGAATAATTGTGCTTTATACAAAATCATAACCACCACAAAAAAAGGGCGGGCCTCATGGACTCTTGCTAATATGAAAGAAATGAATTTATCAGGTAAGTTCTTACATAAATTATGTTTTCTTTCATGTAATTAGCAAGAGTCCATGAGCTAGTGACGTATGGGATAATGACTACCCAAGATGTGGATCTTTCCACACAAGAGTCACTAGAGAGGGAGGGATAAAATAAAGACAGCCAATTCCTGCTGAAAATAATCCACACCCAAAATAAAGTTTAACGAAAAACATAAGCAGAAGATTCAAACTGAAACCGCTGCCTGAAGTACTTTTCTACCAAAAACTGCTTCAGAAGAAGAAAATACATCAAAATGGTAGAATTTAGTAAAAGTATGCAAAGAGGACCAAGTTGCTGCTTTGCAGATCTGGTCAACCGAAGCTTCATTCCTAAACGCCCAGGAAGTAGAAACTGACCTAGTAGAATGAGCTGTAATTCTCTGAGGCGGAGTTTTACCCGACTCAACATAGGCAAGATGAATTAAAGATTTCAACCAAGATGCCAAAGAAATGGCAGAAGCTTTCTGGCCTTTTCTAGAACCGGAAAAGATAACAAATAGACTAGAAGTCTTACGAAAAGATTTCGTAGCTTCAACATAATATTTCAAAGCTCTAACAACATCCAAAGAATGCAACGATTTTTCCTTAGAATTCTTAGGATTAGGACATAATGAAGGAACCACAATTTCTCTACTAATGTTGTTGGAATTCACAACTTTAGGTAAAAATTCAAAAGAAGTTCGCAACACCGCCTTATCCTGATGAAAAATCAGAAAAGGAGACTCACAAGAAAGAGCAGATAATTCAGAAACTCTTCTGGCAGAAGAGATGGCCAAAAGGAACAAAACTTTCCAAGAAAGTAATTTAATGTCCAATGAATGCATAGGTTCAAACGGAGGAGCTTGAAGAGCTCCCAGAACCAAATTCAAACTCCAAGGAGGAGAAATTGACTTAATGACAGGTTTTATACGAACCAAAGCTTGTACAAAACAATGAATATCAGGAAGAATAGCAATCTTTCTGTGAAAAAGAACAGAAAGAGCAGAGATTTGTCCTTTCAAAGAACTTGCGGACAAACCCTTATCTAAACCATCCTGAAGGAACTGTAAAATTCTCGGTATTCTAAAAGAATGCCATGAAAAATGATGAGAAAGACACCAAGAAATATAAGTCTTCCAGACTCTATAATATATCTCTCGAGATACAGATTTACGAGCCTGTAACATAGTATTAATCACAGAGTCAGAGAAACCTCTTTGACCAAGAATCAAGCGTTCAATCTCCATACCTTTAAATTTAAGGATTTCAGATCCTGATGGAAAAAAGGACCTTGTGACAGAAGGTCTGGTCTTAACGGAAGAGTCCACGGTTGGCAAGAGGCCATCCGGACAAGATCCGCATACCAAAACCTGTGAGGCCATGCCGGAGCTACCAGCAGAACAAACGAGCATTCCTTCAGAATCTTGGAGATTACTCTTGGAAGAAGAACTAGAGGAGGAAAGATATAGGCTGGATGATACTTCCAAGGAAGTGATAATGCATCCACTGCCTCCGCCTGAGGATCCCGGGATCTGGACAGATACCTGGGAAGTTTCTTGTTTAGATGAGACGCCATCAGATCTATTTCTGGAAGTTCCCACATTAGAACAATCTGAAGAAATACCTCTGGGTGAAGAGACCATTCGCCCGGATGCAACGTTTGGCGACTGAGATAATCCGCTTCCCAATTGTCTACACCTGGGATATGAACCGCAGAGATTAGACAGGAGCTGGATTCCGCCAAAACCAAAATTCGAGATACTTCTTTCATAGCCAGAGGACTGTGAGTCCCTCCTTGATGATTGATGTATGCCACAGTTGTGACATTGTCTGTCTGAAAACAAATGAACGATTCTCTCTTCAGAAGAGGCCAAAACTGAAGAGCTCTGAAAATTGCACGGAGTTCCAAAATATTGATCGGTAATCTCACCTCCTGAGATTCCCAAACTCCTTGTGCCGTCAGAGATCCCCACACAGCTCCCCAACCTGTGAGACTTGCATCTGTTGAAATTACAGTCCAGGTCGGAAGCACAAAAGAAGCCCCCTGAATTAAACGATGGTGATCTGTCCACCATGTTAGAGAGTGTCGAACAATCGGTTTTAAAGATATTAATTGAGATATCTTCGTGTAATCCTTGCACCATTGCTTCAGCATACAGAGCTGAAGAGGTCGCATGTGAAAACGAGCAAAGGGGATCGCGTCCGATGCAGCAGTCATAAGACCTAGAATTTCCATGCATAAGGCTACCGAAGGGAATGATTGTGACTGAAGGTTTCGACAAGCTGTAATCAACTTTAGACGTCTCTGGTCTGTTAAAGACAGAGTCATGGACACTGAATCCATCTGGAAACCCAGAAAGGTTACCCTTGTCTGAGGAATCAAAGAACTTTTTGGTAAATTGATCCTCCAACCATGATCTTGAAGAAACAACACAAGTCGATTCGTATGAGATTCTGCTAAATGTAAAGACTGAGCAAGTACCAAGATATCGTCCAAATAAGGAAATACCACAATACCCTGTTCTCTGATTACAGACAGCAGGGCACCGAGAACCTTTGTAAAAATTCTTGGAGCTGTAGCTAGGCCAAACGGCAGAGCCACAAACTGGTAATGCTTGTCCAGAAACGAGAATCTCAGGAACTGATAATGATCTGGATGAATCGGAATATGCAGATATGCATCCTGTAAATCTATTGTGGACATATAATTCCCTTGCTGAACAAAAGGTAAGATAGTCCTTACAGTTACCATCTTGAACGTTGGTATCCTTACATAACGATTCAATATTTTTAGATCCAGAACTGGTCTGAAAGAATTCTCCTTCTTTAGTACAATGAAGAGATTTGAATAAAACCCCATCCCCTGTTCCGGAACTGGAACTGGCATAATTACTCCAGTCAACTCTAGATCTGAAACACATTTCAGAAATGCTTGAGCTTTTACTGGATTTACTGGGACACAGGAAAGAAAAAATCTCTTTGCAGGAGGTCTCAACTTGAAACCAATTCTGTACCCTTCTGAAACAATGCTCTGAATCCAAAGATTGTGAACAGAATTGATCCAAATTTCCTTGAAAAAACGTAACCTGCCCCCTACCAGCTGAGCTGGAATGAGGGCCGCACCTTCATGTGGACTTAGAAGCAGGCTTTGCCTTTCTAGCTGGCTTGGATTTATTCCAGACTGGAGATGGTCTCCAAACTGAAACTGCTCCTGAGGATGAAGGATCAGGCTTTTGTTCTTTGTTGAAACGAAAGGAACGAAAACGATTATTAGCCCTGTTTTTACCTTTAGATTTTTTATCCTGTGGTAAAAAAGTTCCTTTCCCACCAGTAACAGTTGAAATAATGGAATCCAACTGAGAACCAAATAATTTGTTACCCTGGAAAGAAATGGAAAGTAAAGTTGATTTAGAAGCCATATCAGCATTCCAAGTTTTAAGCCATAAAGCTCTTCTAGCTAAAATAGCTAGAGACATAAACCTGACATCAACTCTGATAATATCAAAAATGGCATCACAGATAAAATTATTAGCATGCTGAAGAAGAATAATAATATCATGAGAATCACGATGTGTTACTTGTTGCGCTAAAGTTTCCAACCAAAAAGTTGAAGCTGCAGCAACATCAGCCAAAGATATAGCAGGTCTAAGAAGATTACCTGAACACAGATAAGCTTTTCTTAGAAAGGACTCAATTTTCCTATCTAGAGGATCCTTAAACGAAGTACCATCTGACGTAGGAATAGTAGTACGTTTAGCAAGGGTAGAAATAGCCCCATCAACTTTAGGGATCTTGTCCCAAAATTCTAATCTGTCAGACGGCACAGGATATAATTGCTTAAAACGTTTAGAAGGAGTAAATGAATTACCCAAATTATCCCATTCTTTGGAAATTACTGCAGAAATAGCATTAGGAACAGGAAAAACTTCTGGAATAACCACAGGAGCTTTAAATACCTTATCTAAACGTTTAGAATTAGTATCAAGAGGACCAGAATCCTCTATTTCTAAAGCAATTAGTACTTCTTTAAGTAAAGAACGAATAAATTCCATTTTAAATAAATATGAAGATTTATCAGCATCAACCTCTGAGACATAATCCTCTGAACCAGAGGAATCATCAGAATCAGAATGATGATGTTCATTTAAAAATTCATCTGTAGGGAGAGAAGTTTTAAAAGATTTTTTACGTTTACTAGAAGGAGAAATAACAGACATAGCCTTCTTTATGGATTCAGAAACAAAATCTCTTATATTATCAGGAACATTCTGCACCTTAGATGTTGAAGGAACTGCAACAGGCAATGGTACTTTACTAAAGGAAATATTATCTGCTTTAACAAGTTTGTCATGACAATCAATACAAACAACAGCTGGAGGAATAGCTACCAAAAGTTTACAGCAGATACACTTAGCTTTGGTAGATTCAGCACTTGACAGCGATTTTCCTGTAGTATCTTCTGACTCAGATGCAACGTGAGACATCTTGCAATATGTAAGAGAAAAAACAACATATATATAAAGCAAAATTGATCAAATTCCTTAAATGACAGTTTCAGGAATGGGAAAAAATGCCAAAGAACAAGCTTCTAGCAACCAGAAGCAATAAAAAAATGAGACTTAAATAATGTGGAGACAAAAGTGACGCCCATATTTTTTCGCGCCAAATAAGACGCCCACATTATTTGGCGCCTAAATGCTTTTTGGCGCCAAAAATGACGCCACATCCGGAACGCCGACATTTTTGGCGCAAAATAACGTCAAAAAATGACGCAACTTCCGGCGACACGTATGACGCCGGAAACGGAAATAGAATTTTTGCGCCAAAAAAGTCCGCGCCAAGAATGACGCAATAAAATGAAGCATTTTCAGCCCCCGCGAGCCTAACAGCCCACAGGGAAAAAGTCAAATTTTAAGGTAAGAAAAATGTTAAATTAAAATGCATTATCCCAAATATGAAACTGACTGTCTGAAAATAAGGAAAGTTGAACATTCTGAGTCAAGGCAAATAAATGTTTGAATACATATATTTAGAACTTTATAAACAAAGTGCCCAACCATAGCTAGGAGTGTCACAGAAAATAAGACTTACTTACCCCAGGACACTCATCTACATATAGCCAAACCAGTACTGAAACGAGAATCAGCAGAGGTAATGGTATATATAAGAGTATATCGTCGATCTGAAAAGGGAGGTAAGAGATGAATCTCTACGACCGATAACAGAGAACCTATGAAATAGACCCCTTAGAAGGAGATCACTGCATTCAAATAGGCAATACTCTCCTCACATCCCTCTGACATTCACTGCACGCTGAGAGGAAAACCGGGCTCCAACTTGCTGCGGAGCGCATATCAACGTAGAATCTAGCACAAACTTACTTCACCACCTCCATCGGAGGCAAAGTTTGTAAAACTGAATTGTGGGTGTGGTGAGGGGTGTATTTATAGGCATTTTGAGGTTTGGGAAACTTTGCCCCTCCTGGTAGGAATGTATATCCCATACGTCACTAGCTCATGGACTCTTGCTAATTACATGAAAGAAATCTGCATTAACAAGTTTGTCATGACAATTAATACAAACAACAGCCGGAGGAATAGCTACCAAAAGTTTACAGCAGATACACTTAGCTTTGGTAGATCCAGCACTAGACAGCGATTTTCCTGTAGTATCTTCTGACTCAGATGCAACGTGAGACATCTTGCAATATGTAAGAGAAAAAACAACATATAAAGCAAAATTGAACAAATTCCTTAAATGACAGTTTCAGGAATGGGAAAAAATGCCAAAGAACAAGCTTCTAGCAACCAGAAGCAATGAAAAAAATGAGACTGAAATAATGTGGAGACAAAAGAGACGCCCATATTTTTTAGCGCCAAATCAGACGCCCACATTATTTGGCGCCTAAATGCTTTTTGCGCCAAAAAAGTCAGCGCCAAGAATGACGCAATAAAATGAAGC
This sequence comes from Bombina bombina, assembly GCF_027579735.1. Classification (NCBI taxonomy): domain Eukaryota; kingdom Metazoa; phylum Chordata; class Amphibia; order Anura; family Bombinatoridae; genus Bombina; species Bombina bombina. Next base: position 603,631,553 of record NC_069501.1, read on the forward strand.
ATTTTCAGCCCCCGCGAGCCTAACAGCCCACAGGGAAAAAAGAGAAAAAAATGATTAATTCAAGTGCATTATCCCAAATATGAAACTGACTGTCTGAAAAATAAGGAATGTTGAACATTCTGAGTCAAGGCAAATAAATGTTTGAATACATATATTTAGAACTTTATAAATAAAGTGCCCAACCATAGCTTAGAGTGTCACAGAAAATAAGATTTACTTACCCCAGGACACTCATCTACATGTTTGTAGAAAGCCAAACCAGTACTGAAACGAGAATCAGCAGAGGTAATGGTATATATAAGAGTATATCGTCGATCTGAAAAGGGAGGTAAGAGATGAATCTCTACGACCGATAACAGAGAACCTATGAAATAGACCCCTTAGAAGGAGATCACTGCATTCAAATAGGCATACTCTCCTCGCATCCCTCTGACATTCACTGCACGCTGAGAGGAAAACCGGGCTCCAACTTGCTGCAGATCGCATATCAACGTAGAATCTAGCACAAACTTACTTCACCACCTCCATCGGAGGCAAAGTTTGTAAAACTGAATTGTGGGTGTGGTGAGGGGTGTATTTATAGGCATTTTGAGGTTTGGGAAACTTTGCCCCTCCTGGTAGGAATGTATATCCCATACGTCACTAGCTCATGGACTCTTGCTAATTACATGAAAGAAATGCCCTGCTTTGGAAAAAACTGGCCAGTTATCAAGTTTGCCCCAAGACTATCTCCAGGGGAATTTACTGATTAACTGCATAGCATAGTGTCTGGCTTGCAAGTTTACCAAAAAAATTGCGATTGCTGAGATCAAACTCTTGTTTCAGCTCTTCAGTCAAGGAGCTGTGATACCAAGTAAAGCCCATGCCTATGCCAGTTTTGCAGTAATAAAGATTGTGTACCTTCTTGGTATTCTGGATTTCCTAGAAAGGTTTGAAATCTGGGAATGTTAATATTTACTTCAGCTCGTACTCCAGTCTTACTCCATGCCTGTATTACCGTGTAGATTGTTTTAAGTAGTTTCGCTTGTTTAGGAATTGAGTGAAAGGGAACATGAAGCAAAGATACTGGCGAAAATGGGTATATCATATTAAACTCTAGCCCGTTATCTGTAAAGTAATCGGACTCCGTAATCCAGTCAATTGCAGTGCGGGCAAGAAAAACTATGTTATAGAAATATAAGTCAGGAAGAGCAAGACCAGCAAATTGCTTAGGAAGAGACAGTTTCTGAAGAAATATTCTAGGGTTTTTTTTAACTGCCAAATAAAACAACGAAGTGTGGTGTTAAATTTCTTGATATTGTAAAATTTCAGCATAATAGGGAGATTTTGTAATATATAAAGAATTTTAGGCAGGATCACCATTTTAAAGAGGGCAATACGACCTGATATTGAAAGGGGAAGGTTCTGCCAGTTTTTCATATGAGTAATAAATAGCTTGAAGAAGAATTGGAGAGATGTTCAAAGCATACCAGTCTTTGGGGTTGTCTGACACTAAAATCCCTAGATATCTGAATGAGCTAGAGACTGTCTTAAAGGGGTGGTCTATCTGCAAATTCTTTGTTTTTCTTAACCATAGCAGCTCAGACTTCAGTTTATTCACTTTGTAACCTGAAAATTGACCGAATGATTTGATTATGTCCATAAGCTTTGGAATATTTGTATGGGTATTAGACATATATATCAGTAAGTCATCTGTGTATAGGGCAAGCTTCACTTCTTTTGTATATATTTTGATGCCTTCAATCTGTTCTCTAATTTTAATGGCTAAAGGTTCAAGATCAAATAAAGGTGGCAAAGGCGGTCAGCCTTGCCGGGTACCTTTTTCCAGTTTAATTGTATTTGACTCCTGCCCATGTATAAATAAGCTAGTGGAGGACTGGGTGCAAATATTTTTAACTAGATTGAGAAAGTTATTCCTGAGCCCAAAATGATATAATGTATCCAGCAGATACTCATGGCAGACGCGATCAAACGCTTTTTCAGCGTCGATCGCTGACACTGCAGCATCAGGATAGTCTTTCAGTGAAGTTCTCTCTGCATTTTTAAAATAATCAACAAGCAATAAGAGTTGTCTGATTTTGGATGTTGAGCTGCGATTAAGAAGAAACCCCACCTGATCCCTGTGGATAATCTCCGATAACCCTTCCTGAATTCTCTTAGCCAAGATGGAAGCAAAAAGCTTGCAGTCAGTATTTAGGAGGGCAATAGGCCTATAAGATTCTCTGTTGCACAGATCTTTTCCTGACTTAGGTATAAGAATTTTAAGCGACGCTAAGAAATTGACAGGAATTTGAGCATTCTCACTGTAAAAATAGTTAAAAAGTTTAGTTAAGTGGGGAATAAGTGACGACGCCAGAATCTTATAAAATTAAGTTGGCAATGCGTCCGGGCCTGAGGCTTTGTCCAATTTTAGCGCTTGGATAGCTTGATTCACTTCTATCTCTGATTTTTGGAGAGTTTAGTTTAAGATTAAATTCAGAGCTACAGCTTGTGATAGGCATGTCATCCCAGAATCTTGCGCATGCGGACATTTCCGAATAAGAAGAGTAAATTGTTTTATAATATTGAAAAAAAGATTCAGCAATTTCTTCAGGTGAGGTAAATAGCTTCTTATTAACCTGTAAGGATTCAATTGTCGAAGATTATCTGGAATTTTTCACTAACTTGGATAATAGTTTGCCTGATTCATTGCCGAATTTATATAATCTTGCTTGATATTTTAAATCTGCACATACTGTGTAGGTTAAGAAGGTATCTCGTTCTCTCTTTACATTGATGTATCTTTTCCAATTATCCTCCGAAGGAAAACAGATATCTATTATACGCATTGGTTATGGCGGCTATCACCTGTCTTTCTTTTAATCGAGAATCTCGCTTAACTTTTGCCATGTACGCAATATCTCCTCTTATCACCGCTTTCGCAGTCTCCCTGATAATCGAGACGCTTGGAACTGATCCACTGTTAAATTGGAAGAATTCGTCCATTTTATCTTTTACCCAGTTTTTAAATTTTAGATTTTTGCTAAGATATTTTGGGTAAAAAAAACACGACCCCTGTGGGCAAATTTTCTCATATGGGATATCCAGCATTATGGGAGCGTGATCCAAAATACAGATTTCCGATATTGAAGCTTTAGCACCAATTTGATAAAGACTATAACTTGTTAACATGAGATCAATTCTTGACAAAGATTTAAATACTTTCGAGAGAGCGTGCAATTTTAAGCAACTTTCTAATTTACTTCTATTAATTTTTCTTCGTTCTCTTGCTATCTTTATTTGAAAAAGAAGGTATCTAAGCTAAGGAGCCAGCTAATTTTTGGTTCAGACCATGGACAGCACTTGTTTATTGGTGATGTCCAATCAGCAAGGACAACCCACGTTCACCAAAAATGGGCCGGCATCTAAACTTACATTCTTGCTTTTCAAATAAACATACCAAGAGAATGAAGAAAATTTATAATAGGAGTTAATTAGAAAGTTGCTTAAAATTGCATGCTCTATCTGTTCAGTGTCCCTTTAATGTTACTCACAGATACCCTGACAATAGTGTTACTTATAATAAAGTATGCAATGACACCCTATATAAGAAGTAATACAGAGAACACCTGGCAGATAGCCGTATACACTATGTTAACACTCCCTCAGTCACTTAAAAGGGACAGTCAAGTCCAAAATAAACTTTCATGATTCAAATAGGGCATGTAATTTAAACAACTTTCCAATTTACTTTTATCACCAATTTGTTTTGTTCTCTTGGTATTCTTAGTTGAAAGGTAAACCTAGGTAGGCTCATGCTAATTAATTAGACCTTGAAGGCCGTCTATAATCTGAATGCATTTTGACAGTTTTTCACCACAAGAGGGCATTAGTTCATGTGTGTCATATAGATAACATTGTGCACATGGAGTTACATAGGAGTCAGCACTGATTGGCTAAAATGCAAGTCTGTCAAAATAACTGAAATAATGGGGCAGTTTGCAGAGGCATAGATACAATTTAATTACAGAGGTAAAACGTATATTATAATTGTGTTGGTCATGAAAAATTGGGGAATAGGTAATAAAAGGGATTACCTATCCTTTAAAAAAAAAAATTCTGGTGTTGACTGTCCCTTTAAAATCTCTCACAAAGCAATCAGTGGGCAGAGCTTGGCAGCCATTTCAAATGTGACCAGAAACAAGTCATTTTAAAAAAATTTTTTTACTGTTACTGCTGCATGATATAGAAAGGGTGCATGAGGATATTTGAAGCTTAATCTAAAGTAGTACTTTAAGATATCTAAGGTGTAGACTTTACCTTTAAGGGCTATTTGATATTCATAGGGGCATAAAAGTGGATTGCTTTGTAAGCTATTTTAAAGGAATCTTAAAATGACCATCCTGAAAAGTCTGCAATCTGTCCCCCCCCCCCCCCCCAGGAGGAGAATCCTGACGGGGTCACACAGCTTTATGCTGAATGGACTTGGAAGAAGAAATTGACTTTCTGGTCTGCTCCAGGAGGAGCTGGATCTTCATGATTAAGGAAGAGGCTTTTGAGATCTGGAGTGCAGAATGGAAGTGAAAATGTTCTGCTTGTCCTTAGATTTCTTATCCTGTGGCAAGCAAGCTCTCTCACCTCCAGTAATAGTGGCTATGACAGCATCAAGGCCAAAGTGTGTATATATAAATACACACACATATATTATATATATATATATATATATATATATATATATAATGCAAACCATTTTCACAACTGCATCACAAAGCTTTAAGCAACATTAAAGGGACAGTCAGCACCAGAATTTTTGTCGTTTTTAAAAGAAACACAATTTATGCTTACCTGATAAATTTATTTCTCTTGTGGTGTATCCAGTCCACGGATCATCCATTACTTGTGGGATATTCTCATTCCCAACAGGAAGTTGCAAGAGGACACCCACAGCAGAGCTGTTATATAGCTCCTCCCCTAACTGCCATATCCAGTCATTCGACCGAAAACGAGCCGAGAAAGGAGAAACCATAGGGTGCAGTGGTGACTGTAGTTTAAATTTAAAAATTACCTGCCTTAAAATGACAGGGCGGGCCGTGGACTGGATACACCACAAGAGAAATAAATTTATCAGGTAAGCATAAATTGTGTTTACTCTTGTAAGGTGTATCCAGTCCACGGATCATCCATTACTTGTGGGATACCAATACCAAAGCTAAAGTACACGGATGAAGGGAGGGACAAGGCAGGTACTTAAACGGAAGGTACCACTGCCTGTAAAACCTTTCTCCCAAAATAGCCTCCGAAGAAGCAAAAGTATCAAATTTGTAGAATTTTGAAAAAGTATGAAGCGAAGACCAAGTCGCCGCCTTGCAAATCTGTTCAACAGAAGCCTAATTTTTAAAGGCCCAAGTGGAAGCCACAGCTCTAGTAGAATGAGCTGTAATCCTTTCAGGAGGCTGCTATCCAGCAGTCTCATAGGCTAAGCGGATTATGCTTCTTAGCCAAAAAGAAAGAGAGGTTGCCGAAGCTTTTTGACCTCTCCTCTGTCCAGAGTAGACAACAAACAAAGCAGATGTTTGACGAAAATCTTTAGTAGCTTGTAAGTAAAACTTTAAGGCACGAACCACGTCCAGATTGTGTAATAGACGTTCCTTCTTTGAAGAAGGATTAGGACACAAGGATGGAACAAAAATCTCTTGATTGATATTCTTGTTAGATACCACCTTAGGTAAAAACCCCGGTTTGGTACGCAGGACTACCTTATCCGTATGGAAAATCAGATAAGGAGAATCACATTGTAAGGCAAATAACTTGGAGACTCTACGAGCCGAGGAAATAGCTACAAAAAAAAGAACTTTCCAAGATAAAAGTTTGATATCTATGGAATGAAGAGGTTCAAACGGAACTCCTTGAAGAACCTTAAGAACCAAATTTAAGCTCCATGGCGGAGCAACATGTTTAAACACAGGCTTGATTCTAACTAAAGCCTGACAAAATGCCTGAACATCTGGAACATCTGCCAGACACTTGTGTAAAAGAATAGACAGAGCAGAAATCTGTCACTTTAAGGAACTAGCTGACAATCCTTTTTCCAAACCTTCTTGGAGAAAGGATAATATCCTGGGAATCCTGACCTTACTCCATGAGTAACCCTTGGATTCACACCAATAAAGATATTTACGCCATATCTTATGATAAATTTTCCTGGCGACAGGCTTTCGTGCCTGTATCAAGGTATCAATGACTGACTCGGTGAAGCCACGCTTTGATAAAATCAAGCGTTCAATCTCCAGGAAGTCAGTCTCAGAGAAATTAGATTTGGATGGTTGAAAGGACCCTAAAGTAGAAGGCCCTGTCTCAGAGGCAGAGTCCATGGTGGAAAGGATGACATGTCCACTAGATCTGCATACCAGGTCCTGCATGGCCACGCAGGCGCTATCAAAATCACCAATGCTCTCTCCTGCTTGATCTTGGCAATCAGTCGAGGGAGCAGAGGAAACAGTGGAAACACATAAGCCAGGTTGAAAGACCAGGGCGCTGCTAGAGCATATATCAGCGTCGCCTTGGGATCCCTGGACCTGGATCCGTAACAAGGAAGCTTGGCGTTCTGGCGAGATGCCATGAGATCCAGTTCTGGTTTGCCCCAACGATGAATCAATTGTGCAAACACCTCCGGATGGAGTTCCCACTCCCCCGGATGAAAAGTCTGACGACTTAGAAAATCCGCCTCCCAGTTCTCTACACCTGGGATATGGATAGCTGATAGGTGGCAAGAGTGAATCTCTATATGCACTGTTATAACAGTGCATATAAGCATTCTTTTTTCTAATGACTAACCTGCCTCAACAGCAGTAGTAGTCATAAACAGTACTAAATTGTATCCCTATGCTTACGCACTGCTCCTATAGTGGTTAATATGATTCACTGATATATATAACAGACAATATTACAAAACACTATAAGAGTAACCATAAAGCTCTATCAATATAAAAAGGTTCAAATATTCCTTTCTCTGCTCGTAAGAGTGAATCTCTGCCCAGCGAATTATTTTTTAAACTTCTAACATCGCTAGGGAACTTCTTGTTCCCCCTTGATGGTTGATGTAAGCCACAGTCGTGATGTTGTCCGACTGAAATCTGATGTACCTCAGAGTTGCTAACTGAGACCAAGCCTGAAGAGCATTGAATATCGCTCTCAGTTCCAGAATATTTATTGGAAGGAGTGTCTCCTCCTGAGTCCACGATCCCTGAGCCTTCAGGGAGTTCCAGACTGCACCCCAACCTAGAAGGCTGGCATCTGTTGTTACAATTGTCCAATCTGGCCTTCGAAAGGTCATACCTTTGGACAGATGGACCCGAGATAGCCACCAGAGAAGAGAATCCCTGGTCTCTTGATCCAGATTTAGTAGAGGGGACAAATCTGTGTAATCCCTGTTCCACTGACTGAGCATGCATAGTTGCAGCGGTCTGAGATGTAAGCGTGCAAACGGCACTATGTCCATTGCCGCTACCATTAAGCCGATTACTTCCATACACTGAGCCACCGAAGGGCGCGGAATGGAATGAAGAACACGGCAGGAATTTAGAAGCTTTGATAACCTGGACTCCGTCAGATAAATTTTCATTTCTACAGAATCTATCAGAGTCCCTAGGAAGGAAACTCTTATGAGTGGGGATAGAGAACTCTTTTCCTCATTCACTTTCCACCCATGCGACCTCAGAAATGCCAGTACTACGTCCATATGAGACTTGGCAATTTGGAAGTTTGACGCCTGTATCAGGATGTCGTCTAAAAAAGGGGCCACTGCTATGCCCCGCGGCCTTAGGACTGCCAGAAGCGACCCTAGAACCTTCGTAAAGATTCTTGGGGCTGTAGCTAATCCAAAGGGAAGAGCTACAAACTGGTAATGCCTGTCTAGAAAGGCAAACCTAAGAAACCGATGATCTTTGTGTATCGGAATGTGAAGATAAGCATCCTTTAAATCCACTGTAGTCATATATTGACCCTCCTGGATCATAGGTAGGATGGTACGAATAGTTTCCATCTTGAATGATGGAACTCTGAGGAATTTGTTTAAGATCTTTAGATCCAAAATTGGTCTGAAGGTTCCCTCTTTTTTGGGAACCACAAACAGATTTGAGTAAAAACCCTGTCCCTGTTCCTCCTTTGGAACTGGATGGATCACTCCCATAACTAGGAGGTCTTGTACACAGTGTAAGAATTCCTCTCTCTTTATCTGGTTTGAAGATAATTGTAAAAGGTGAAATCTCCCTTTTGGGGGGGAAGCTTTGAAGTCCAGAAGATATCCCTGGGATATAATTTCCAACGCCCAGGGATCCTGGACATCTCTTGCCCACGCCTGGGCGAAGAGTGAAAGTCTGCCCCCTACTAGATCCATTACCGGATAGGGGGCCGTTCCTTCATGCTGTCTTAGAGGCAGCAGCAGGGTTTTTGGCCTGCTTACCTTTGTTCCAAGTCTGGTTTGGTCTCCAGACCGTCTTGGACTGAGCAAAAGTTCCCTCTTGTTTTGCATTAGAGGAAGTTGATGCCACACCTGCCTTAAAGTTTCGAAAGGCACGAAAATTAGACTGTTTGGCCCTTGATTTGGACCTGTCCTGAGGAAGGGCATGACCTTTTCCTCCAGTGATATCAGCAATAATCTCCTTCAAACCAGGCCCGAATAGGGTCTGCCCCTTGAAGGGAAAGTTAAGCAGCTTAGATTTTGAAGTCACGTCAGCTGACCATGATTTAAGCCATAGCGCCCTGCGCGCCTGTATAGCAAAACCAGAATTCTTAGCCGTTAGTTTAGTCAAATGAACAATGGCATCAGAAACAAAAGAATTGGCTAGCTTAAGTGCTCTAAGCTTGCCAAGTATGTCATCCAATGGAGTCGCTACCTGTAAAGCCTCTTCCAGAGACTCAAACCAGAACGCCGAAGCAGCAGTGACAGGAGCAATGCATGCAAGGGGCTGTAGGATAAAACCTTGTTGAATAAACATTTTCTTAAGGTAACCTAATTTTTTATCCATTGGATCTAAAAAAGCACAACTGTCCTCGACAGGGATAGTAGTACGCTTTGCTAGAGTAGAAACTGCTCCCTCCATCTTAGGGACTGTCTGCCATAAGTCCCGTGTGGTGGCGTCTATTGGAAACATTTTTCTAAAAATAGGAGGGGGAGAGAACGGCACACCTGGTCTATCCCATTCCTTATTAATAATTTCTGTAAACCTTTTAGGTATTGGAAAAACATCAGTACACACCGGCACTGCATAGTATTTATCCAGTCTACACAATTTCTCTGGCACTGCAATTGTATCACAGTCATTCAGAGCAGCTAAAACCTCGCAGAGCAACACGCGGAGGTGTTCAAGCTTAAATTTAAATGTAGAAATATCAGAATCAGGTATCTTTCCTGAGTCAGAAACATCACCCACAGACTGGGGTGATGTCTTGTAAAGTAATCGCTATGGGCGCCCTAGATGTACTTGGCGCCATTTGAGCGTGAGTCCCGGGAGTCAAAGGATCTGACACGTGGGGAGAGTTAGTCGGCATAACTTCCCCGTCGTCAGATTCCTCTGGTGATAATTTTTTTAAAGACAGAATATGATCTTTATTGCTTAAAGTGAAATCAGTACATTTGGTACACATTCTAAGAGGGGGTTCCACCATGGCTTTTAAACATAATGAACAAGGAGTTTTTTCTATGTCAGACATGTTTGTACAGACTAGCAATGAGACTAGCAAGCTTGGAAAACACTTTAAATCAAGTTAACAAGCAAATATAAAAAACGGTACTGTGCCTTTAAGAGAAACAAATTTTGTCAAAATTTGAAAAACAGTGAAAAAAGGCAGTAAATCAAACGAAATTTTTACAGTGTATGTAATAAGCTAACAGAGCATTGCACCCACTTGCAAATGGATGATTAACCCCTTAGTTCAAAAAACGGATCAAAAAAACGATAGACTTTTTTTTAACAGTCACAACAAACTGCTACAGCTCTGCTGTGGCCCTACCTTCCCCAATAAACGACTTTGGAAAGCCTTTGAGCCTTTTAGAGATGTCCTATAGCATTCAGGGGACTTCTGAGGGAAGCTGGATGTCTCAGTCTGTAATTTTAACTGCGCAAAAAAGCGCTAAAATAGGCCTCTCATACTACAACAGTGGAAAGCCTCAGGAAACTGTTTCTAGGCAAAATTTAAGCCAGCCATGTGGAAAAAAACTAGGCCCCAATAAAGTTTTATCACCAAAGCATATATAAAAACGATTAAACATGCCAGCAAACGTTTTATATTGCAATTTTATAAGGGTATTACCCCTGAGAGTAAGCATGATACCAGTCGCTATTAAATCACTGTATTCAGGCTTAACTTACATTAATCCGGTATCAGCAGCATTTTCTAGCATTTCCATTTCTAGAAAAAATTGTAACTGCACATACCTCATAGCAGAGTAACCTGCACGCCATTCTCCCGCTGAAGTTACCTCTCTCCTCAGACATATGTGAGAACAGCAATGGATCTTAGTTACAACCTGCTAAGATCATAGAAAACTCAGGCAGATTCTTCTTCTATTTACTGCCTGGGATAAAATAGTACAACTCCGGTACCATTTAAAAATAACAAACTTTTGATTGAAGAAAAAAAGCTAACTATATTTCACCACTCTCTCTTACTACCTCCATGCTTGTTGAGAGTTGCAAGAGAATGACTGGATATGGCAGTTAGGGGAGGAGCTATATAACAGCTCTGCTGTGGGTGTCCTCTTGCAACTTCCTGTTGGGAATGAGAATATCCCACAAGTAATGGATGATCCGTGGACTGTATACACCTTACAAGAGAAATCTCTTAATTACCAATTCCCCAGTTTTGCATAACCAACACAGTTATAATTATACACATTTTACCTATAATTACCTTGTATTTAAGCCTCAGCACACTGCCCCCATATTTCAGTTCTTTTGACAGAGTGTGTGTTGGTGAGATTAGCGCCAAAAGACAGAAAACACCTATGGCTCTGAACAGAGGCTGACTAGCTAGCCTAAAGAGAGGTTATAAAGAATAAATTATGTTCAAAGCACCTCAGGTGGGCTAGGTGTCAATGGGATTGATAAAATGTAAAAAGCAAGTTCAATTTACAAACCTGTCAGTGCACAAATGGATTAAATTCTAACAGTAGTGAGTGCAAATGCAGTAAAATGTAGTAAAATGCAAGCAAGTTTAATTGACACACCTGTTCACAAATTAAATAAAATCATAGCAATGGTGAGTGCAAATGCTGTTAAAATACAATTAATACAATAAGATGTGGATCCACAATCTCACAAATAAAACATCTTGAATAAACAATAAATTAAAATCAATTGGAACGGTGCAAACAATGTGTCTGCAATGTATATATGTGGTGAAGGTTGAGACTCCAATTGGTAAAAAGGAGACCTATGCTGGATGGCTTACAAGTGTTAGCTTGTAAAATTCGAGTGATAATGTGAAATTGTGCTATGTATGCACCTCTAAATGGTGTGGATTGTTATAAAACAAATTGTGGTATATTTGTGGAACACAACAAAATCGCAAAATAAGGATGGGAAGTAGTGCTGCACTTGAAACAAGTCAAAAAAATAGAAAAATGTGTGAAAAATATGTAAAAAAAATACTTTAAAAAAGTACTAAAAAGTGGAAAAAAGAACAAAGTCAGTGATTGTAATCCAAAAGACTAGTGGCTTGCACTTAGTCCGGGTGAAAAATAAAAAATAGTTTATATGAAGTTTTAAAGTAACCTTGTATTCCTGATGATGAAACTCTTTTGTGATTCCTGGTGGTGAGAATTCAACCGACGGACACCCAAGTACCGTCGGTTGGATTCTCACCACCAGGAATTTAATCCATTTGTGCACTGACAGGTTTGTAAATTTAACTTGCTTTTTACATTTTATCAATCCCATTGACACCTAGCCCACCTGAGGCGCTTTGAACATAATTTATTCTTTAGTTCTTTTGACAGACTTGCATTTTAGCCAATCAGAGCTGTCTCCATGGTAAATTCATGTGCATGATCTCAATGTCATCTATTTAAAACACATGAACTATTGCCCTCTAGTGGTGAAAAACTGTTAAAATGCATTCAGATTAGTGGCGGCCTTCAAGGTCTAAGAAAACAATTTATGTAAGAATTTACCTGATAAATTCATTTCTTTCATATTGGCAAGAGTCCATGAGCTAGTGATGTATGGGATATACATTGCTACCAGGAGGGGCAAAGTTTCCCAAACCTCAAAATGCCTATAAATACACCCCTCACCACACCCACAATTCAATTTAAGGAATAGCCAAGTAGTGGGGGTGATAAAGAAAGGAGTAAATAGCAACAACAAAGGAATTTGGAAATAATTGTGCTTTATACAAAAAATCATAACCACCATAAAAAAGGGTGGGCCTCATGGACTCTTGCCAATATGAAAAATGAATTTATCAGGTAAAATCTTACATAAATTTTGTTTTCTTTCATGTAATTGGCAAGAGTCCATGAGCTAGTGACGTATGGGATATCAATACCCAAGATGTGGAACTTCACGCAAGAGTCACTAGAGAGGGAGGGATAAAATAAAAAACAGCCATTTTCCGCTGAAAAAATAATCCACAACCTAAATTACAAGTTTATTCTTTAATGACAAGAAAAACTTAAAACATTAGCAGAAGAATCAAACTGAAACAGCTGCCTGAAGAACTTTAATACCAAAAACTGCTTCTGAAGAAGCAAATACATCAAAACGGTAGAATTTAGTAAATGTATGCAAAGAGGACCAAGTTGCCGCTTTGCAAATCTGATCAACTGAAGCTTCATTCTTAAAAGCCCACGAAGTGGAGACTGATCTAGTAGAATGAGCTGTAATTCCCTGAGGCGGGGTCTGACCAGACTCCAAATAAGCTTGATGAATCAAAAATTTTAACCAAGAAGCCAAGGAAATAGCAGAAGCCTTCTGACCTTTCCTAGGACCAGAAAATATAACAAATAGGATTAGAAGTCTTCCTGAAATCTTTAGTAGCTTTAACATAATATTTCAAAGCTTTCACCACATCCAAAGAATGTAAGGATCTTTCCAAACAATTCTTAGGACACAAGGAAGGGACAACAATTTCTCTACTAATGTTGTTAGAATTCACAACCTTAGGTAAAAATTTAAATGAAGTCCGCAAAACAGCCTTATCCTGATGAAAAATCAGAAAAGGAGATTCACAAGAAAGAGCAGATAGCTCAGAAACTCTTCTAGCAGAAGAGATAGCCAAAAGGAACAACACTTTCCAAGAAAGAAGTGTAATGTCCAAAGAATGCATAGGCTCAAATGGAGGAGCCTGTAACGCCTTCAAAACCAAATTAAGACTCCAAGGAGGAGAAATTTATTTAATGACTTAATACGAACTAAAGCCTGTACAAAACAGTGAATATCAGGAAGTTTAGCAATCTTTCTGTGAAATAAAACAGAAAGAGCAGAGATTTGTCCCTTCAAGGAACTTGCAGGCAAACCCTTATCCAAACCATCCTGAAGAAACTGTAAAATTCTAGGGATTATAAAAGAATGCTGGTACCATTTGAAAATAACAAACTTTTGATTTGAAGAAAAAATAACTAAATTACACCACATCTCTCTAACTACTTCCTTTCTTGTCGAGAGCTGCAAGCGAATGACTGGGAGTGGCAGGGAGAGGAGGAGCTATATAGACAGCTCTGCTGTGGGTGATCCTCTTGCAGCTTCCTGTTGGGAAGGAGAATATCCCACAAGTAATGGATGATCCGTGGACTGGATACACCTTACAAGAGAAATGAAGGTCTTCCAAACTCGATAATAAATCTTTCTAGAGACAGATTTACGAGCTTGTAACATAGTATTAATCACTGAGTCAGAGAAACTTCTATGACTTAGCACTAAGCGTTCAATTTCCATACCTTCAAATTTAATGATTTGAGATCCTGATGGAAAAACGGACCTTGAAACAGTAGGTCCGGCCTTAACGGAAGTGGCCAAGGTTGGCAACTGGACATCCGAACAAGATCCGCATACCAAAACCTGTGTGGCCATACTGGAGCCACCAGCAACACAAACGGTTGTTCCATGATGATTTTGGAGATCACTCTTGGAAGAACTAGAGGCGGGAAAATGTAAGCAGGATGATAACACCAAGGAAGTGTCAGCGCATCCACTGCTTCCGCCTGAACATCCCTGGACCTGGACAGGTATCTGGGAAGTTTCTTGTTTAGATGAGAGGCCATCAGATCTATCTCTGGAAGACCCCACATCTGAACAATCTGAAAAAACACATCTGGATGGAGGGACCACTAAAAAAAATGAAAAAATAGGAGCGCTACAGCTGAAGGTGGGTGTGTCAGTGTAAGAGATAAATTATCAAATCTCACAGAGGGAATCAATTATAACCAAAAATATATAAACAATGGCTATGCCAAATTTAATTACACATTCAAGAAATATACATATAGCATAAAATCGGATAAATGAAATAAAAACGGACGTCTCCATTATAAAAGTTGCCACCACATAAAAATATAAATAAAAGTTCCAGCAAACAATGAAGAAAGAACTCCTGAAAAGATTCAAGGTAACACAATGTCTACTACCTTACTTATCCGGATAATGATCAAACTCTGATGGCTAACAGCCGTAGCACCTCCATACAAACACACTCACGTGACCGCTTAATGTCACAGTATGTGGGAGCTGTCTCGTAGCTTGAATCCTATTGGTCCGGTCAGTGCTCTCAGCCGAATGGTATATTCTGCCGATTCTGATGTCGATATTGTATCCACTCTTTAAGTGCACACAGCACGCAGGATACCTGAAGTTTTGGGAAAATATGTAAGTCTCCAAAAGATGGTCTGTGTCGATTACAACAGATCACTGCACAACTTATCTGCAATCCATTCCGCAGTTATATGCAATACAAAGCGCCAGGTGTTAGTATCACTCTGTTGGCTCCTTAGGCTTCCAATATGCCTCTGTTGAGCTGTCAATCCGCACCACGGCAACTTCGTGTCATAAGTAAAAGTCCATAGACAGGTTAAAAACAGTCAATACAGCAAGCCAAACACATCAACGCGTTTCTCCCTTTGCACGGCTTTTTCAAGATGAAGCTAGGCGTGTTTTAAAAGGTAATCCGGCTTTCTTATTGGTTAAGCCAAATTGATGAATCCTAAAGGTGGTATATTGTAGATATAGTGGTTTTAGCAACAATGTGGTCATATAAGCAACAGATAATAGTATCAAAAAATTCATAACTCCTAAACTAGGGATGTGTAACAACTTATTATTACTGATGTATACATAGTGGATAGAGGGATAGGAAAGGGGGAAAAAACTCCCTACAAGTGAAATATAGTTCAGTGTGAATATACTAAAGTCATATGTACATATCATAATCAGATGACTAAATTTACATGAATAAAAGTGAATACATATGAAAGTGCATCGTGACACTAAATAAATTAATTGATCATAAATATTAAAAATGTGATACATATATAATATAAAAAATAGAAAAGATAGAAAAAATTGATAGAAAAAAATCCTCAGTCTAATAGAAAAGGTGAAATGTCTAACTCTGAATTGAGGCCAGCAGGATATAAAGTATCATATTTATAAATATACTCTGCCTCCTTCAAACGTAAATATTTATCTATATTATCCCCCCCAATTTAGTTTAACATGCTGGATACCCCAATATTTCAGATCCTTAGTCCTCCCATTATGGACTTCTTTAAAATGTTTGTAAAGCCTTGTGTCTTCTACATTTTTTTTCTATACATAGGAGATGTTCCCTAATCCTATCCCTGATCTTAACAGCCAATAGAATGCAAGCTCAATCTGATTGGCTGATTGGATCAGCCAATCGGATTGAACTAGAATCTGATTGGCTGATTGAATCAGCCAATCAGATTTTCTTACCTTAATTCAGATTGGCTGATAGAATCCTATCAGCCAATCAGAATTCGAGGGACGCCATCTTGGATGACGTCATTTAAAGGAAACTTCATTCGTCTTTCAGTCGTCGGGCCAGCTGGATGTTCCGCGTCAGAGTTCCGAAGAAAGAAGATTGAAGATGCCGCTTGGAAGACTTCTTCTTTGCCGCTTGGATGAAAACATTGCCCGGATGGAAGACTTCTTCTTTGCCGCTTGGATGAAGACATCGCCCGGATTGGATGAAGAGTTCGGCCCGGCTGGGTGAAGACGACTCAAGGTAGGGAGATCTTCTGGGGCTTGGTGTTGGGGCTTTGTTATTTTATTAGGGGGCTTAGAATAGGTGTAATTAGCTTAAAATTCTTGTAATCTTTTTTTATTTTTTGTATTTTAGTGTTTGGTTTTTTTTTGTAATTTAGTTTAGTGTATTTAATTGTATTTTAGTTTAGATATTTGTAGTTTATTTAATTTATTGATAGTGTAGGTGTATTTGTAACTTAGGTTAGGATTTATTTTACAGGTAAATTGGTAATTTTTTTAACAAGGTAGCTATTAAATAGTTATTAACTATTTAATAGCTATTGTACCTAGTTAAAATAAATACCAAGTTACCTGTAAAATAAATATAAACCCTAAAATAGCTACAATGCAATTATTAATTACATTGTAGCTATCTAAGGGTTTATTATATAGGTAAGTATTTAGATTTAAATAGGAATATTTTAATTAATATTAATATTAATTAGATTTATTTTAATAAGAATTTAGTTAGGGGTGTTAGAGTTAGATAGGGTTATTATACTTTATATATATATAAAATATAATAACGATATTAACGATATTAACCCTAATATAATTAGGGTTAATATAGTTAATATAGGTGGCGGCGGTGTAGGGGGATTAGATTAGGGGGTTAATGTATTTAATATAGGTGGCGGCGGTGTAGGGGGATTAGATTAGGGGGTTAATGTATTTAATATAGGTGGCGGCGGTGTAGGGGGATTAGATTAGGGGGTAATACATTAATTATAGGTGGCGGCGGTGTAGGGGGATTTAGATTAGAGGCAAAAGAGCTGATTACTTTGTGACAATGCCCCGCAAAAAGCCCTTTTAAGGGCTGGCAATAGAGCTGATTACTTTAGGGCAATGCCACACAAAAAAAACCCTTTTCAGGGCCATTTGTATGGTTAGACTTAGGTTTAGTGGTAGGGATATTTTAGTATATTATGGGTTAATTTAATATAGGTGGCGGCGGTGTAGGGGGATTAGATTAGGGGTTTATACATTTAATATAGCTGGCGGTGGTGTAGGGGGATTAGATTAGGGGTTAATGTATTTAATATAGCTGGCGACGGTGTAGGGGGATTAAATTAGGGGTTAATAATTTTAATATAGCTGATGGAGGTGTAGGGGGATTAAATTAGGGGTTAATAATTTTAATATAGCTGGCGGCGGGGTAGGAGCTCACATTAGGGGGTAGGTAATGTAGGTGGCGGTGGTGTAAGGGGCTCACATTAGGGGGTTATACATTTAATGTAGGTGGAGGCGGGGTCCGGGAGCGGCGGTTTAGGGGTTAAATACTTTATTAGGGATTGCGTCAGGGGATCGCGGTTGACAGGTAGATAGACATTGCGCATGCGTTAGGTGTTAGGTTTTATTTAGCAGCTAGTTTAGGGAGTTACGGGGCTCCAATAGACAGCGTAAGGCTTACTACGCCTGCAATTTGTGGCGAGGTGAAAATGGAGTAAGATTTCTTCTATGTTACGCCGTATATGTGATACCAAACCAGCGCAAAATTTGGCGTCGCCCGCTTTTGCGGGCGACGCTGCATATCAGATCAAGGCCTGGTGTCCATGACCACAATCCCGCCACCCTTATCGGTGGGCTTGATGGTCACATTATGATTCCTTTTTAAAGTGTCTAGAGTCAATCTGTCTTTCTTGCTCATATTTACTTTATTCAATTTATTAAATTTGGAAGGCTCACTTTTCTTCAGATCTGAAACAATGGAAGGACAATATCCCTGTGGGTCAGAGTTTGAGGATTAGGAAAAACTGTTCGAGGTTATCAGACTGAGAGCCAAATTTGAGTCCTAGTTGAAAAATTCAAGGATAGAGGATATGAGGAGGAGCTCATTAATAAAGCAGTAGAAAGGGCAAGGGGAACTGACAGAAGGTCTTTACTTTCTTATAGACAAAAGGACACCGAAGGGAATCAGGATCTTATCAATACACCTTTCATTACTGATTTTAGTACTGATCATGGCCTTATGAGAAAAATATTAAATAAGCATTGGCATACTCAAAGCCGATCCTGTGATAGGGGACAAGCTTCCATCTAAACCAAAATTAATATTCCGAAAATCAAGGAATTTGAAATCAATATTGGCACCTAGTGCATAAAAAGACAATAAGAAACAGATCCAAACTCAAAAGGGTTTACTTGGGGAAAAGACATCCGGTTTCTTCCCCTATTACTCCTGTAAA